>NW_004443995.1:937098-969601 GCF_000243295.1 Trichechus manatus latirostris
TAGCTGAAGAGGAGTTACTGGGACGGGTTGTTTGTGGCACTTACTACAGCCACCAGGGTGGGTCGGTAATCGGTTCAGGGCAGGTTCCTGTAGGCCGTGCCTGAGCTGCTTGGTGGTGTGATTTTAAGCACACAGTGCAGCTAGGCAGGATATAGCAAGGAGATTGTTATGTGTGGAGCTAAGATGGATATGGGAGAGAGGAGAGAGGAACAGGAGCCAAAAACATACAAACAAACAAAAAATAATGCTAGGGGAGCTTGCCGTTGGAGTGGAGAGATGAAAGACTATGAAATGTAGAAAAACAAAAAGGGGAAGAGGAAGAAAAGGAAGGAAAAGAATGAATAAATAAAAATCAGAAAGGGAAAAAGAACAGCAAAGTTCCCAGGGATCCCACCGGTGTGGCTATGTAGTCTGGGGAAGTTGTTCTCAGGTGTTGCAATACAGCCTGGCTAGAAGGCATAGAGGTATACAATGCCAGGTATTCAGGGAACAGAAAGAGAAGGAACATATAGAGAGATGAGAAACTGAGTAATGAAGAAAGACAAAAAGGGAAAAAGAGGGAAAAGAAAACAAAACAAATTTAAAAAAAAAGAACAAGAAAAGCCCCCTAAAAAAACAGAAAAAAAAAAAACCCAACGAAAAAAGAAATGCCCTCAGCAACACCTCTGCACACCTGTGCAAGCCGAGGGGGTAGTTTCAAGCCACGCAGCACTGCCTGGCCAGAACGGGCTCCCAACTCAAGAAAAGGGAAAGAAAACAAACAAACAATTCAAAACAAACAAACGAATAGAAGCCCTGGGATCCCACCAGCGTGGCAGCCCAGACCTGGAAGCAGCTCCACACTCATACGGAGCACCGCAGCCCCTCAGGAAGAAGCAAAGATGTTGCAAGGAGCCAGGTAGTTGAGCGAAAGGAGGGGGAGGTGGTGAGAGGTAAGGAAAAATCAAAAGAAGCAGAAAAAAAGCAACAGCAGCAGCCAACAAATGGCACTCAGAGAGACGGCCTGCTTGGGTGGGTGGAATCCAAGCAGCCACTGTTTCCCAGACAAGAGATTGTGGCCACGGGAGGCAGAGGAGGCCGAGTGGGGGTGAAAAAGGGTGGGGGCTGGGAAAGCGTATATCACAAATTACTGGTTGTTTTGTCCCCCGCTGGAAGCTCCGTGAAGCTGCTTTCTTGTACTCTCTGTTTGCTGGTCTCCGATAGGAGTCCAAGATGGAGGATCTGTGCTGTTTTAGCTGATAGGGGACCACTGCATGAATCTCTCCTCACTCTCCGTTCTCTGTCAGTTTTCACACTCCATTTGGTGCTTGTCTGAGTTCTTTATCTCTTCGTTTGATGTTTTAGGGTTTCAGGATTGTTGTTTTCTCTGTTCGGCTTATTTTTTCGGATCTTTGCTGTGGAGGGACGGCGTGGTGCTTCTGCCTAGAGCGCCATTTTTCCCACTACCTCTACTTCTATGGGAACGTCATCTGATTCTTTATGTTTGTCACTTGCTGGAGCCATCTTGTCCTGTTTTTTAATAGGCTTTGATATTGTCTGCTGTCACCAAGACATTAAGGTATTATTTTCTGTATTTATTGATTTTGTATTCATTTGCATTGTCCTGCTTCTTCTTTTTTAAAAAATATATATCAGGGCAGGCAGGCCAGCTGTGTTTTGCTACTTGCTCATCTTTGGGCATGATAGCTCTCGCCACCTTGTCTGGGTGGGCATGGCAGCAGCAGTCAGGGTGATCCCACTTTGCTCTACACTGGTTTGGCCAGGCAGCTAAGGGTGGACTGGGCAGGCACTGTGTGCCTCCTGATGTTTGTCCACCCATGTGGGAGCATTCATAGCCCCTTGCCAGAAAGGCAGGGATGATGGACAAGGAGTGGTACAGGCTCACTTCTCACTATTCAGCAGCTGATCAAGTGGCAGTTGGGGAGGGAAAGTGTGGGTCCAGTGTGGAGGCAAGCCTGAGTGCCAGTGATGCTGTAGCAGTGACAGCATGGCAGGGGCTGGTGGGAATGGGGGGTGGAATATGGGGCTTGGTGAGGAGGAGAAAGAAAAGAAAAAGAAGAAAAAAATAGAAACTAGTAGCTGGTGGGTGGGAGTGGGGCAGACCTGGTGGCCAGTGGGAATGGAGGAAGGTGGCATATGGTGGTAGGTGTGAGGTAGAAAGAAGAAAAAAGAAAATAAATAAATAAAATGGCAACACAGTGGGGGCCAGTGAGTGGGTACAGGGCAGCTCCTGGGCAGTGGTAGGCCAGTGCTCCAGTGACACTCTATCTGAGGCAGTGTGGCAGAGGCCAGCAGGAAGGGAGGGAGGTGGCATATAGGGGAAGGTGGAAGGGAGAAAGAAAAGAAAGGCAAAAAGAGAAACAAAACAAAATGATAGTGGCTTTGGGGGCTGATGAGTAGGGGCAGGGCAGACCCAGGGTGACAGCAGGCCAGTGACTCTCTAGCCAAGATAGCACAGTGTGGCCCTGAGGGAGGGGGTGAAGGTGGCATATGGGGCAGAAGGACGAAGGGTAGGAAAGCTTGTTTCTCTGGTTACCGAGTGCTCTGTCTCCCGTTGGGGGCTCCATGAAGCTCCCCTCCCGTACTCCCTGTCTGGGGTCATTGCTGACTGTGTTCCAAAATGGTGTGTTGTGTTACTTGGCAGAGGACCTCCATTCAATATCTCTCCTCCTTCTCTGTTTTCCTTCAGTTTCTTCTTCCATTCGGTGTTTGGTCTAGTTCTCTATCCCTTCATTTGATGCTTGAGGTTCCAGGATTGATGTTTGTATCAGTTGTACTTAGTTTTTCGGGTTTTTGTTTCAGAGGGACGGCATGATGCATCTTGCTAGGGCACCATGTTGGCTCTGCCTCCCAAGGAAATGAGTCTTGATGTTGATCAAGAATATACAATTTGCTACTTTTTTGTTTTCCACCCTGTAGAGACATTGGGTCAGGTCAGTTGCCTGCATCAAAACGAAATCAAACCAAACCTGTTGCTGTACAGTCGATTTCAGGGCTTTGAACCGGTTCCTTCCAATTTGACCCCCTGCTGAGAATTTGCATTTCCACCCTAGATATACTGAATCAGATTCTATATTTGTAACAAGAACCCCAGATGATTCTATGTCAGAATCTACATTTTAACAAGATTCCCAGATGATTCTTATGTATGAATAAGATATTATATGTATAAGTAAGAATTCTTATGTATAAATAAGAATCATCTGGGGATCTTGTTAAAATGTAGGTTCTGATTCAACATATCTGGGATGGAAATGCAAACTCTCAGCAGGGCATTGAACCAGTTCAAAGCCTTGGTTGATTCTGACTCATAATGACCCTACAAAACAGATTAGAACTGCCCCATAGGGTTTCTAATGCTGTAAGTCTTTACTGAAACCAACTTACACATCTTTCTCCCACAGAGCGGGTGGTGGGTTTGAACCACAGACCCTTTGGTTAGCAGCCAAACTGTTGAGCACTGTGCAATCAGGGCTCCTACCCGGACCAAGATTGAATTTAAAGGTCTGGTTCCTCTGCCTGAGCATATCCTTGGAGGCAGCTGGAGACCAATCCAGGCTTAACAGAGGAAAACTGATAAATTTATCTAATAAATTTTGGAATTTCAGCTCATTATTTGGCTCATTATAGATAAGAATATTTTTCTCATTAGAAATACTAACACATTCATCCAAAGATATGTGATTCAGTCAAGTACCAGATAAAGTGGTCTCAAAATTTTACACGTATTGGATAAGCATAGGACACAGAGATAATCATTATTTTCTCTAATTTTAGTTGGACATGTTAGTCATTTGGATTTGTTTAATCTTCTATTATGATTTTTGTCAATGAATATTTCAATTGTAGAGAGTTTGAAGTGCTCATGAGATCATGCTGCTCAAAAGAGTTCCAGAAGAGTTTGAATCTGAGTCTTGCACTGTGTCTTGATATTTCTGCTCCCCATTCCATTAAAGGGAAGAAACAATAATAGACTGCTCTCGACAGATTGTTTGAATTAGAGTGCAAGAGTCTGAAGTCTTGTGTTGTACTTTTGAAAATTTCTACTCCTTCCCTATTACCCTGACGCTAGTAGAATTTGCATCTGAATGTGTGTTCTTTTCAAAGGAGCCAGGAAAAATGGGAATGCTCATTAATTTGAGTGAATCTCTGATAGCAATCTGAAAGAAAAGTGCAGTTCTGACACTATCATAAAAAGAATGTTTTCCCTAAGAATTGTGAAAATTAACTTGTGATACTTCAATTTCCTGAATGAAGCATAAATCAATCACAATATGTTTCATTCCAGTGAATGAAGTGAAAACAGAGATGTCAGTTATTATACTGTTTTGAGTCCTTGGGCTTTATCTCTTTCCTTTTTTTCCCCACCAAACGTCTATGAAAAGAAGTCCACATTCATTTTCCATTTATATCTCAACCACAATCTGACTCTTCTCTTGTTGTTGTTGTTGTTAACTGCCCTCAAGTTGACTGACTCCAACTCATGGTGACCTTATATATGGATTTGTATGTATGGGTTTGCCTATTAAATTCATATATACCTTATCTATGGATTTGCCTATTAAGAGCATTTCATATAAATGGATTTGTACAATATGTGGCCTTTTGTGTTTAGTTTATTTCACTTACCATAATGTTTTCAAGGTTCATTCACACTGTAGCATGAATCAGTAATTTAATATTTCATTATATTGAATATGCCACATTTTGTTTATGTAGATGGGCATTTGGGTTGTTTCTACCTATTGACTATTGTGAATAGTGCTGCTATGAACACGTGTATTCATGTATTTGAGTATCTGTTTTCAATTCTTTTAGGCATATACTTAGGAATAAAATTACTGGGGCATATGGTAAATCTGTTTAACTCTTTGAGAAATCACTGAACTGTTTTCCACAGTGGCAAAACCATTTTACATTCCCACCAGCAATGGAAGAGGGTTCCAATTTCTCCACATCCTTGTCAGTACTTATGCTCTTTTCCTTATTTTTTTAAAATTATAGCCATCCCAGTGGGGGTGAAGTGGTTTCTCATTGTGGTTTTGATTTGCATTTCTCTAGAGGCTAGTGATGTTGAGCATCTTTTCATGTGCTTATTAGCCATTTGTATATCTTCTTTGAAGAACTATCCAAGTCCTTTGCTAGGTTGTTGTGTTCTTTACATATTCTGGATATTACTTCCTTATCAGATATATGATTTGAAGATATTTTCTACCATTCTGTAAGTTGTCTTTCCACTTTCTTGATAATACCCTGTGATGTACAAGTTTTTAATTTTCATAAAGTCCTATTTCTTTTTTTCTCTTTGGTTGCTTGTTTTTGTTGTCACATATAAGAATCTATTGCCAAATCCAAATTCATGAAGATTTACACCTATGGTTTCTTCTAAGGGAAACCCTGGTAGCATAGTGGTTTACAGCTATGGCTGCTAACCAAAAGGTCCGCAGTTTGAATCCACCAGGCGCTCCTTGGAAACACTATGGGACAGTTCTACTCTGTCCTATAGGGTAGCTATTTGTTGGAATTGACTCGAAGGCAATAGGTTTTTTTTTCTTCAAAGAGTTTTATGACTTTAACTCTGATATTGAGGTCATTGATCCATTTTGAGTTAATTTTTGCATATGACAGACTCTTTGTGTAATCACAAAGTACCTTAGCCTTTTTGTGCCTGATTTTCCATATCTGTAAAATGCAGTTTAGTATTAAATGGTCAGGCCAAGCAATCTCTGTGGTCCTCTGTAACGCTGTGAATGTATTACAGCACTGGCTCTGGGACTCGCTCCCACTCACACCTCATCCCCAACCCACCCCACCAGTGGCCAGAGTAAAGCTGCAGGCTGCCTTGGCTGGCATAACACTCCTGGTTATAAGGGCATTTGTGTCCATGGTTCAGTTTAGTGGAATGGAGAAGGGATTTGTTGTTTGATACTACACAAGCCCTGATTTGGCATAATCAAGGTAGACTTCAAGATGTAGACAACAGAGATTATATGAGTCTAAAGACAGATTCGCATAAGGTTTTAATTTCAAATATATAAAACTATGTTCAGTAAAGGAAGCTTTGAAAGGCAAAAATCTTCAGGCTGTCATGCTCAAGAAACTGTGGCCTGCTTTATGTATTTCAAATTCAAAGACAAAAGAAGACAATATGCAAAATTGATTTTATTTGACTTGCTCGTATATCAAATATGAAATTAGTGGAGCTGACAGATCTGCGTTTGTATAAAGCTCTCTAAATAGATCACATTATAAAACAAAGACAGGTAAGCATTTCTTATATGCTTCTCATCTATATCAAAAGACTTTTATCATTTAATAACTTTGATATTGCTGGAAAACATTTCTAATATTTGACAGCAATATTATGAAATAGAAAATGGAAAAATAAGAAATACATCCATATTCTGAAAAAAAAAACTTTTTAAAATAATAAATCCATACTTATTCTCTTGTCCTTAGAATGAAACATATCTAACAGAGCAAAGATCAGAAATATCCGATATACACACAAGTCATCAAGTTAATTTATTTTGCAGGACTCAACTTTCTGTCAAGAAACAAGGGTGGATGACTTCTCTCATCCACCACTAAGAATTATTTGTGAGTCAAATATAAGGATTTGGCTAAAGTCTGTTGACACTTTCTTCATGTGTTTGATGTCCACCTTATTTGAGGGCCTGAGGAGCATGGCTAGTCCCCTGATAGGTCCCCTTGTCCCATCTTGCCCCAGGCTCCTATTCTTCCTCCATACTTCTGGGAGTTACCTTCCTGAACCGCAAATCTCCATTGCCTATTCATAAAGTCCAAACTTCTTGGTCTACACAACCCTTGCACCACCTACCCATTGCTTTCTTTTTCCAATCCATTTCTCTCACCACTCTTCCTCTGCTCTAGCCTCGAAACCACTTGCACTTTCCTGAATGTCCTCATGCAGTTTCATGCTTTCAGGCAACAAAGAGTACCTTACGCCTAAACGCCAGGCATGTTGTGGGCAGTTTTCATGCATTTGCTCATGCTGTGCCCACTGCCTAGAATGTCCTGCCTGTTATCTGTCCCCCTGGAAAACATATATTCATCTTTTGAGTCTCACTATATGGTCTCTGTAATTATGGCCTTTTGTAACCCACTTAAAACCAACCCCTTCTTTCTTCGCGCTTTCAAACAGCCCTATACAGACGTGAATTGCAGGAAGTCTTGCCCCTTCCATGTGTCTTCTATTATAGCCATGAGCTTTGAGGAAAGGGTCCATGTCTCATTCATCTTTTTATCCCCAACATCTACCTAATACGTGACACTTAAATTAACTCATCTTAGCCCCAGCTAGTCCTGATCTGACCTCTGTCTAAGGATAGCAAAAAAAAAAAAAAAAGCAACAAAAAGCTCCATCAGATACTATCTGATTATCACTATAGTTAGAATAATAGAAATTTAAAAATACATTTCAAGATCATAAGGATGAATCTTAACTGATGAGACCTTGAGAGATTTGTGAACTGCCTCAAGTTTTGAGACACCTTAGTGGCTCAGGGTTTCTTCCATAACCACAGTCAGAAATGTATGCTTCTCTTTTTACCTTGTTAAGCAACTAATCAAATTGAGTACAACAAAACAAAATCCCTCTTTTCCCTAAGAAGTTCAACAAACTCTAGCATTGCTGAACATTTGATAAATAAATCCTTTCTTCCAGCTCCCTCTTCCCGTAAGAGATGGAACACATCAGTGGATAAGATCTCCTCATACAATTTCCCTAGCCCCTTGGGCAGATTTAATTGCTTCTTCACCTGTATTCCCATAGCACTGTATACACTCTATAATAGGTAGTTTAAAAAATAATATTAATTCTAGACAGTGAAATGGTGACAGGGCAGGATCCAGCATGTAAGGAACAGTCAGTAAATGAATGACGAACTGAATCTTGCTTTAACATATCAAGTTAAGTCAAGACAGTTATGTTAATTCCAACCTTAAGAACATCCTTGGCATTTAATCAATATCTTTGAACTCAGATTTAACATGAGGCAGTGGTTTTTGCTGCCTGCAATACTGTCTGCAAAAAAGATGTTAATTATTTATGAGGACACCATATTTAAAACAATTTATTTAAACAATTGTTACAAGGGTAATATACAATAAGTGAAAAACCACTAACACAATAGTCTTGATAGTGGTTGGTTTTATGTATAAAGACTTAAGATTATTTTAAGTGGTTGGAATAAGCCCATAGACCACCTATATTCTATGGTGTTACCATTTAATCTTTTAAGTACTTAAAACATTTTAATAACTAAACATTTATATAAGCTAAATAATTAACCATTGAAAGTTAAATTATTAATAAACTCTAAATGAATTTGTTGTGGGTAAGTTGGTGGTGATGAAACCTCAATTATACGAAATCTGCTTTTTAAATCTATTTGGATTGGATCACTGACTGAGCACCCAGTCATCCTGTTTTGTGCTTCTTGATAGTTTATAAAGCAATTTTAATACCTGAAATGCAAGTCTAGCTTTTGGCTTAAGTTTTAGAATTTGGTAATTTTGCAAAATTACTTAGATGTTTGTTTTAACTCTGTAACATCTCAACTCTCACTCTATTACACTCTTCAGTGTAATCAATTTACATACCTGGGTGTACTAAGACATTAAAAAAATGATTTTAAATAGTTATTTCCTTCATTCCTACTTTTCTGGATTTTATACACTGCTGTTGTATCCTTCTTTTAGGGAAATAATCTATACTTACTTAGAAATGAATGAAAAACCTGACTAGGAAACAAATCTGAGGATCTAAAAAAATTACATAGTACATTAGTAAAAGCTTTAAAAGAGACAACATCCAATGACATACATGCAAGTTATACCAAAGATTCAAAGGCATAAAAAATGGATTTAACTTGCTTTGCCATTTACTTCTACAGATGTTCTATAATAACTGTACTAGTATCTTAATAGAGCAATCAAAGCAAACTTGACTCTCATCAGTCTGTGTCTGTAGATATCTGCATATTATTTTGCCACACACACACACCAAATATCCAAATTACTTTAATCCTGTATCTGTGTATCTCCCATAGTGATTTTAATGAACCACAGTGTCACATAAAAGGGAAAAAAATAATGTGGTGCTATAGTAGCTATTTCTGCAGGAAAACAGAAGATTTCTATAATTTCTGGCTGATGACTTCATCATTAAATCTTAACTTTGCCAATATTAGTTTAAAGTAATGCAAATAAAATATTCTTGGTTTATTGGGGATATGTATATTACATAATAAAAAGATTGTGATTTTTTTTTGTTGTTGTCAATCATCAAACATATTTTCATCTGAATAAAGGTTAAGTCTTTGAGTTTAATATAATCTTTTTCAATGAAACAGGATAAATTTACAATGAGGTTAGTGACCTAATCTGATAAGTCTTTCAAACTTCAAACAGAGCCTAACAGTGATTACAAGAGAGGAAAATAACACAGAGGGTCTCCTGTGGCCATCATCTTAGGGGCTAGTTTTCTTTCTTGTACTGCTGAATTCTACCACAAACCGTCACATTTCCAAGGCTTGGGAGGTGCTTTAAAACTGAACTCTCTGAGAAGATTCAGCAAGTCTTTTTTCTTGGGCTCACACAGCAAGCACTTTGCGTGATTCTTAATCACATTTTTATCCAGAACACAGTACTACAGGTCACATTTTTCTCAACAATGCTTATAGTGATTTGTACTCTATAAACATATTTACACAGAGAATACACACATTGACACGGGGGTGTGAAGTTAACCTGCCATCCATAAACAGAATGGAATGAAAATTGCAGGAAGGGTAGTATATGATGCTAGGCCCAGGCAGGCTATAGATGCCAATCCCAAGATTGCTGAAGCAAGAACACTTCTCTGATCACGAATAATTATCTTCACATTCTCACAAAACTGAAAAATAAAATTAAAGAATATTAGAGAAAGTGGCTAAACCTCAGAAGAATCACATATACCAAATAGTAAAGCACAGATTTCCCAGGTATATTCTGTCTAGCAGGAGAACTAGAATGTCCCCTATGACTTATAAAAGAAAGATGTTAGTAATACAGTCTCTTGATTCCACATGCCACAGTAGCCATTCTGATAAATTCTTTTATTGCTAAAATAACACCGCAGGCAACCAGGCTCATCATGGGCAGCTGCCTTTGTAAATACAGAACTTTTACCGAAGAGTATAGAGAATAATGTAACCACGTAGAAATTATTCAGGATTAAAGGTTAAAAACAGTATTTACCTGCTTCTCAATAGGAATGACAGATTCTAAAACTAGATGAGCAAAGAGGTCTCTAATCATGAGTAAAAGGAATAGAATTTAGTAGCAAATTTGATTCCTCCAATTCACCATTCTAAAATTTGTTGATTTCAACAAAAACTTTCTCAAAATCTAACAGCATAAAAAGTCTAATTTTGTTGTTATAGCACATTCACAGCCTTAATAAATTAAACAATTCATCATCAACTATGTGACACATAATTGGCCCCTGAAAATAAAGATAGACTAAATACGGTCCCTATCCCTAAGGGTACGGATTACACCTCAACATAAAGAAAACAAAAATCCTCACAACTGGACAAATAGGCAACATGATGATAAATGGAGAAAAGACTGAAGTTGTCAAGGATTTCATTTTACTTGGATACACAATCAACCCCCATGGAAGCAGCAATCAGGAAATCAAACAATTATTGCATTGGAGAAATCTGCCGCAGAAGATCTCTGTAAAGTGTTAAAAAGCAAAGATGTCACTTTGAGGACTAAGGTGTGCCTGACCCAAGCCATGGTGTTTTCATTAGCCTCATATGCATGTGAAAGCTGGACCATGAATAACAAAGATTAAAGAGAATTAATGCTTTTGAATTATGGTGTTGACGAAGAATATTGAGTATACCATGGACTACCAGAAGAACAAACAAATCTGTCTTGAAAGAAACACAGCCAGGAAGCTCTTTAGAAGGGAGGATGGCAAGACTTCGTCTCACATACTTTGGACATGTTATCAGGAGGGATCAGTCTCTGGAGAAGGACATCTTGCTTGGTAAAGCAGAGGGTCAGCGAAAAAGAGGAAGACCCTCAAGGAGATGGATTGACACAGTGGCTGCAACAATGGGCTCAAACTTGGCAAAGATTGTGAGGATGGCACAAGACTGGGCAGTGTTTTGTTCTGTTGTACACAGGGTCGTTACGAGTCGGAACCAATTCGAGGGCACCTAACAACAACAACCCCTTTGGAATGCATTCTTCTAATATGTGTAATTTTTTTCTTAGAAAAATACTTTTACTCAGAAGTTGATGGCCTATGTTTGAGTCCCGGCTCTATCTCTTATTCACTGTGTGATCTCAAGCAATTCACTTAACCTCTCCAGATTACCCTCTCCTCCTCTTCCGTAGGAACACCAAGGTTGTTCTGAGAATCAAATGAGATATTTTATGCAAAAGAACCCTATATTCTTCTACATGCTGTATAAATATGAAGTATTACAATATTATCATTACTGCTATATCCACCCACAATTATCCCTACCTCATCTCTGTCAGTACCAGAATTCAGCAATTAATGATTTAATTTTTATATGAGTTTTGCTAGTCATAGTTGTTATGAATTCCTTTATTAGACATAACATTGTATACGCTTTTAGTCTAAAAGAGTGGTTTATACGACTCATAGCGACCCTACAGGGCCAAGGAGCAGTTGGTAGATTTGAACGGCCGACTTTTTGGGTAGCAGTTGAGCTCTTTAACCACTATGCCACCAGGGCTCCACTGGACAGCTAGGTTTTAAAATTATTTTATTTTATTGTGTTTTAGGTGAAAGTTTACTGTGAGATTAGATTTTCATTCAAAAATTTTATACAAAAATTGTTTTGTGACATTGGTTGCAATCCCCGCAATGTGTCAGCACTCTCCCCTTTTCCCTTTCCACCCTGGGTTCTCCGTGTCCATCCCCTCAGTTTTCCTGTCCCTTCCTGCCTTCTCATCTTTGCTTTGGCGGGTGTTGCCCATTTGGTCTCCTATACTTAATGGAGCTAAGAAACATGTTCCTCACATGTGCTATTGTTTGTTTTATAGGTCTGTCTAATCTTTGCCTGAAAGGTGTGATGGCTCTTATTTCTCTAGGATATATACCTAGGAGTGGGATTGCTAGATCATATGGTATTTCTTCTAGTTTTTTAAGGAGGAGTTATATCGTTATCCATAGGGTTGTACCATTTTACATTCACAGCAGCAGTGCATAAGAGTTCCAATCTTCCCGCAACCTCTCCAACACTTTTGATTAGTGCCAGTAATGTTGGGGAGGGATGATATCTCCTTGTAGTTTTGATTTGCATTTCTCTAGTGGCTAAAGATTGCAAGCATTTCCTCATGTGTCTGTTAGCCACCTGAATGTCTTCTTTGGTGAAGTGTCTGTTCACATTCTTTGCCCATTTTTTAATTGGGTTACTTGTCTCTTTGTTGTTAAGGTGTTGAAGTATTCTACAGATTTTGGAGATCCAACCCTTGTTGGATATGACGTAGCCAAAACTATTTTCCCAGTCTGTGGCTTTTCTTTTTGGTGCAGTGGTTAAGAGCTACGGCTGCTAACCAAAAGGTCAGCAGTTCAAGTCTACCAGTTGCTCCTTGGAAACCCTATGAGGCAGTTCTACGCTGACCTATAGGGTTGCTATTAGACGGAATTGACTCAACAGCAACAGTTTTGGGGTTTTTTTGGTTTAGATTTTCTTTTTACTCTGTTGGTGAAGTCTTTGATAAGCATAAGTGTTTTATTTTTAGGCGCTCCCAGTTATCTAGTTTATCTTCTGGTGTTTGTGCAATGTTAGTTATGGTCTGTATTCTCTTTATGCCATGTATTGGGTCCCTAGTGTTGTCACTATTTTTTCTTCCATGATTTTTATTGTTTTAGGTTTTATATTTAGGTATTTGATCCATTTAGAGTTGGTATTTGTGTGTGGCATGAGGTATGGGTCCTGTTTCATTTTTTTACAGATGGACATCCAGTTTTGCCAGCACTATTTGTTAAAAAGACTGTCTTTTCCCCATTTAATGGACTTTGGTCCTTTGTCAAAGATCAGGTGACCACAGGTGGATAGATTTACGTCTGGGTTCTAGATTCTGTTCCATTGGTCTATGTGTCTGTTGTTGTACCAGTACCAGGCTGTTCTGACTACCTTGGCATATAGTAGGCTCTGAGATCAGGCAGTGTGAGGCCTCCTACTTTGTTCTTTGTCTTTAATAATGCTTTGCTTACCCAGGGCCTCTTTCCTCTCCATAAAAGTTGGTGATTAGTTTTCCTGTCTTGTTAAGGAATGCTGTTGGTATTTGGATCACGATTGCATTATATTTGTAGATTGCTTTGGGTAGGATTGACATTTTCACAATTTTGAGTCTTCCTATCCATGAGCATGTTATGTTTTTACATTTATGTAGGTCTCTTTGGTTTCTTGCAATAATGTTTTGTGGTTTTCTTTTATGTCCCTGGTTAGATTGATTCCTAAGTATTTTATCTTTTTAGGGGCTATTATAAATGGTATTGATTTGGTGATTTCCTCTTCGAAGTTCTCTTTGTTGGTGTATTGGAATCTAACTGATTTTTGTATGCTGATCTTGTATCCTGCTACTCTACTGAATCTATTAGTTCCAGTAATTTTCCTATGGAATCTTCGCAGCTCTCTATGTAAAATATTGTATCATCTGCAAATAGGGATGGTTTTACTTTTCCTTTCCAATTTAGATGCCCTTTATTTCTTTTTCTTGTCTTATTGCTCTAGCTAGGACTTCCAGGACAATGTTAAATGGGAGTGGTGATAAAAGGCATCCTTGTCTTGTTCCCTTTCTCAAGGGGAATGCTTTCAGTTTCTCTCCATTGGGAATGATGTTGGCTGTGGCTTTGTATATTTGGGTTTTAAAATTCTTAATAGATAGAATGAATGAGTCCAATATATTTTAACACACTATTTTGACCCACCCCAAAAAAAGCCCATTGCCGCCAAGTCGACTCCAACTCACAGCAACCCTATAGGACAGAGTAGAACTGCCCCACTGGTTTCTAAGGCTATAATCTTTACAGAAGCAGACTGGCATCTTTCTCCCACGGAGTGCTGGTGAGTTTGAACTGCTGACCTTTCTGTTAGCAGCCGAATGGTTAACCAGTGCACCACCAAGGCTCACTATCTTGACAGTAAGGTTAAATACATAAACAAATGTGAACCATCCTGTTAGTTCTCCAGATGTTGGCCTACTGATATATCAAATATAAAATGATTTGCCTTTTCTCACTAAACAAGGAAGTAAGTGGTGAGTATCAAACTGAATGAAGTTTTCAGGACAGTGAGGAAAGAGCCTGGCAAACAATGGGAGATATACATTTTGGTAAATGAGTAAGCTGACTTGATACAGTTACGCTTGTTTTCTATTCTTCCCAATAATTTTTAATTAAAGCAAATAGTCATTGTGGACTTTCTTCCCCCAAGAGCAGATTTTCTCAAGAGGAACCTTTTTTCAAATGTCCTGTTCTTGTTCACTAGGCCGTCATTCCAGGAGGCATTTCTGGTGGTGCTCAACAGTAGGGGGGATGTTTTGCATGTCTAGGAGGTGCTAAGCTGCCTGTAGAAGCACTTTAGAGAGCAATGAATCCTGATAGAACAAGGGGCTATTTGCATTCATTTTTGGCAATGAAAAGCAAAATTAGCAAGGTAAAAAATATATAGTAGAAAGACCATAAGGATTTGTAATAGTTACTATTTAAAAGGATTTATAGTTCACAAAATAATGACAGATTGTCAGCGGCAATATAAAAATCAATTTTATAGTTTGTAAACTTGTAAAAAAGAGAATTAACACAAAGAAGTAAAAGGTAAAATTTCTGGTTCATTTTCAAATTAATTGTAGTGGTTTCCTGAGGGAAATTATTTTTGAGTTTTTACAAACTCAAATGTAAGCTTAAGAGACAACTTTGTAATGCTTATGTTAAGTAGGTAATACTTGTATGGATGGCGAATTCAACAATTAGACCCTGAATCAAATAATTGCTTATGTTTCTGAAGAGTATAAACCAGAACTCCTTCAGTATTAATGACCTACTTTTCTCAGCCATGCTCAAAAAATTGTTCTTAGAATTGGAAAAATTGGGATGGGGTTCTCCACCCCCACCTGGGAAATCTACTCTGTGACCAAATCGTTTGTTAGTCCATTCAAAGTGAAGACAAAAACCTTAGTTTCACAGGAGGTGCTATGCAGCAACTGCAATGAAAACACTTCTCTACTTTTGCAAAACCTGACCAAGTTTCAAAGATGAAAAGCTATGCCAATTGGTTATTTATGCAGATGAAATATTTTATTACATTTAAAAAAGTACTTGTAACTGTTTTTCTGTACAAATATATAATACAGTGCTGTATGTGTTCCATAAAAGGGCAACTCCTAAGTACCGGATAGAAAGACTATTTTTCCTTAGAGCCATGATTTGCTTGGTTCCTAAGTAAATCTGACCTGTTTCCTTTTGTACACTTCTGGAGTCAGTGTTTGTGAATGTGGTGAAGTCCATTTTTAAACAGGCCCCAATCATTGCACAGTGCTCTAACTGTATTTTTATTTTACTTGGAAAAGATGCCAGACTCTTCCTAGATTGAGTCTGTTGTGGCTCTGTAAAACCTATAAGGAGTTTCATATACTGGTGTGTAAAAAGCATACTACCTCCATGCTCCGCCACAGATGAGAGAGATGAATTTTCTTATGTGGGTGAAAAAATAATCAAGATGTGGAGCAATTAAAAACTGGTAACTTGGACTCAGATTCTTTTGGCTGGAAAAAAAAATCTAAACATGGAGACTAACACTAAAAGCTCATTATGTGATTACCCAGATTTCTATTATGAAGAATGAACACTAATGATACTTCTTAACAACTGCAGTGAAGGCTGAGAAAGCTTCCAATTAAAATGCTAACTATTTTTAAAAGTGATTTCAAAGGAAATAAATATCTATTTTCTTTGGATTTGTGGCTAATTGAATGATCTTAAATTCTAATACTGTCTTTTCAAAGTACCCATAAAATTTACCTTCCAACAGTTAATAGCTCTTCCTGAAAGTCAATTGTTTTGATCTCTAAGGAACCCAGCAACTATCTAACCACTTGTGGAGCTAATGGGTAAAGGATATAACAATGAGCAACAATCTAGACGGGGATTAAAACCAACACAAAAAGAATTCAGAATACCTGGGAAAATCAGTAACATCTTAATGGGAATTTTGATAGTGTTTATATTAAGCAAAAAGAATTCACTCCATGTAGTTTACAGAGGGAGAAAACCGCATGCTTCCTTATTCTAAAAGCACAGCAATTTGTACATAGTGTTATGGATTAAATATAAACGCTGGACATCTTCCTCCCAATTGTAATTTTTGGAAAAAGTTGCAAGCACACAGGACAGAATTCCTGTGACTCCTAATCACCTTCCCTTTGTCATTTGAACTACGTTGTGCGTAGACACCCAGATGACTTCCGCAGCAATAACTGGGCAGCTCTCTGGAGTCACTGGGAGCGGTACTGCATTGCCACACCCTTCAGCTGCACTTCCAGGTATACTGCAAGGCACATTGCCATTTATTGATTTTTGGATCTCCCTTAGCACCAGACCTTTCGTTACTTAATCTAGAACTTTAAGAATGGTGTGGAAGTAATGGGGGAGGTGGTCAGGAAGAAGATCCCTGGTTGGGGGGAAGGGGTTGGGAGAGAGGTGTCCCCAGCCAGCCCATCTTCCCAGCGAGTCACGTGCGGTACCTTGTCGGCCTGGGGGCTGATCCGCGTGCCGTATCTGCAGTAGGTCACGAAGTGCTCGCAGTTGTTCCACAGCATACTGTAGGTGGTCATGCCCAGCAGCTTCTCCGCTCTCCGCGCCACCTCCTCGTTGACCAGCGCCTTCTTCTGGAGGGACTTGTCCAGGTGGTTGACCAGGATGTTGGCTCCGTAGGCGAAGTCCTCCACCGTGTCCACGCGGATGCTGGCCACCTTACTAATCACGCCCAAAATGAGACGCTTGTTGGATACCACCTTCTGCGTGAGCCCCTGGTTGTCGGTCAGTGCCAACAGGATGTCGGGCATCACGTGGGCGACACGGTTGTCACCCAAGTAGATACCATAGTGGGTCAGGTGGACCCGGGGCACCTCCAGCACGTCTCCGCGGAGAAAAGAGTTAATCTCATAAAAACTGCTCTTTGCTTTGTCAACGGGAGGGCCCACACTGAAGAGCTTGAGGTTGGAGATGAGAAGTAGCTTCTCCAGCAGAAGGGACACTACCTCCAGCATTGGGTTCTTCATCCTGCAAGGAAGAGGGACTCTTAGGGGGTCGCCGCCGCGCCGACACGGGCCAGGTCCGGCACGGTGAGCTCGCCAGACAGGGCGCTGAGCCGCCGCTCTCCAGCAGCTGGCGGCCCAGCGCCGTGGGGGACGGCGACAGCCGAGGAGGGAGGGAGAGAAAGAAGGGAGAAGTTTGGTGACTGGCTCAGCCGCGCCGCGCTGGGGACGGAGGAGGAGGAGAACCTGGCGGCGGCCGACAGCGTGGACAGTGGCACCAGCGCTCCGAGAAGCCCGGGGAGGAGCGCACCTGGATACCAGGCGGAAGCGCAGGGGCCACACGCGAGGCTCTGGGCGCCGCCTTCGCTGCGGCCTTTTATCACCGTCAAGGAGGCGGAGCCGAATGCCGTCACAGACACGGAGAGCGCGCTGATTGGGCGAGGGGGCGAGCGCCGCGAAGCGCGGGGTGCGGGACTGTGAACTCTTTGGAAGGCGGCTGGCCGCCTCCCGCTCTCGGGTTCTGCATGGTGACTCCTTCCTGCCGCTGGCTCCTGCTTGCACTCCAGATCCAAGCACTAAAGACTGATTTATAAGTCTAAGGGAGTCGAGGCTAAAGGTGTGGGCGCGCAAAATGTCCTGCACCTGCCTGGACGGGGAGCTCTCCCGGCACTTTGGTATCATTTTCGGGGAAAGGTTCCCTAAGGCGAGATTTCTGACTTGGAGCTCGAGACCTTGCCTTACTAAAATGTTTGCATTTACTTTGCGAAATGTGCGCTTCTCGGGAGCCTGCGGATTCCCTCGTAAGCTCCTTAGAGCCGGAGCTCCGCACACCACGGATGCCCCTCCCCTTTAAATGCCAAGAATCCCGCTTTCCTTCTGCCGGCGCGCGGGAGGGATCGCGCCCTGCGGACAGGGTCCGGCGCGCCTTTGATGGAACCCTAGGCTCCTCCGCGCTCTGAGGCACCAGTGGCCGTTGGGCGCGCGGCCACCAACGGTCAGCATGAAAAACGGCGAAGCCCCCAACGGCCGCCTGGAAAGCAAGATTAATGTCGTTTGTCTGGCTTCAGGGTCTTATTAAACCAGCCCCGGTTCACCCAGTGAAACTTTGCCTCTTTCTTTTAAATCGCAGCCGCCCAGAGATTGCCAAGGCAGGCAGGGCACTAGGATACGGCTGGAGGCCGGCGCCGCGCACACCAGGACTCCCACGCTTAGCTCCTTCTAAGCTCCCGTAGCGCGACCCAGGTGCATCCGCGAGAGTTGTACCGGGAGCAGCCTGGTGGGGAAGCTGCTGACGCGTCGGTCCCGCCAGGCTCGGCACGCGGTCTCCCAACTCTAGCTCCGCGGTTGGTGCTAATGCGTTATGTAAATGGATAAATTCCGCGAACAAAGACTACAATGGAAAGCCTCGGTCGGCTCCACAAAGACGCCCAGTCCGGGGCTAATAGGTTTCATCAGAAAGCAGATTCTCCACTCACCGGGGGAAGGGGCTCGCTGCGGATGATGGATGAAGGCACATTCATTTTACCTGGAAGATGAAGGCGACCGTGGAGACTAAGCGGGGCGGGCCCTGACTCCCCATTATCCTCGGAGGCTGGCCTTTGATCACACCCCCGGTCTGCCATCAGAGCTCTGTCCCCGTCGGCCCGCTTGCCGGTGACTTTTGTTCATTTCACAAACTATGCCAAATCACATTATAGTCTCAGCAAAGAGAAAGAAAACTCTATTTCTCACAAACGAGTCCAAAGAGGAAAGGGAAGAAGGGGAGACGTGGAAATTTTTAAAAAGTTGATTTCCACACTCTCGCCCCAATTTTGAGCTAGGGCACATGTTAGCTTGCAACGGTTTACCTGCTCAGCACGCTGCTTTACAATCTGTAGGAGTCTGGAAAGAAAAGTTTAAAAGTCTTATCCAGACCTCGGCGTGTATATGTTAGCCGCAGACCCGCAGGCGGTGGACGCGCTGGTCTCGTCCAGTTTGGGAAAGCGCGGATTCCAGAGTCTCAAGTGTCACTGGCCAAATGGCAAAGGGAGTTCAAAGAGGACTTGACAATTAGCGATTTCCGTCTCTGGTGGCCACAAACGCGGCTTATAACGCCGACGACTGTCTCTACCCGGGGAAATTGGGAGGGAAATAAAGTAAAGAGCCCTCCGAAGAGGGCTTTTTTAGAACGAAAATATTGAAGAAATCACCCCTAAACCCTCAATAGCCGCATCCTCGCGCCGTTTAGGGAGAGGCAGGCAATGCCAAGCTGATAATGTATTTTGTTTTTCTTTCTCTCTCGGTGGGGTTAATTTTCGTGTTCATTTTCTTCGGAGAAAGAGTCACTTAAAAAAGATGAGACCGGTACGAGACGGGCATGAATTGGCCTGGGCTGCTCAACATGTAGACATTCGGCTGCCTTTGGAAATGAACGCGGGGTAGGAGGGCGCATAGTTTCTTGAAGGTTTTTTGTTAATTTTGCCTCTGCTAACTCTCTATTTTTAAGTCAGAATTCTGTGCCATTAAGTAAACGTCTTTTTTCTCAGTGGGACTGCCCGAAAGCAGCCCTCTCCCCCTTGTCCCCCCCGCCCCCGCCAGGGGTTTGGCTTCGGGCAACCCGAGGAATGCAGGGGAGTCTTCAAGTTGCTTTCTGAAGTCTTCCAAAGAAAACCTTAATACGGAAAGGATCAGGGACGATTAGGCCTCTTTTCAACTGAGAAAATGAGCTCTTGTTGGCTGGGCTCATTCCCTTCCCCTCCGCTTTTTATAAACAATAATTGTAACCTTACTTTGCAGAAGGCACGTTCCCCTCCCATGTTCTCAAAGTTGCATGCATTTCTTTGGCCCAGTGGTCAATTTTTGATGGTTCCCTAGACGACTGACTTCACAAAATACACGCTAATAGGCTCACACTTCCCCTAATATTTTCCTTCTCCGCATCAATTTTAGCTATACAAAGAGAAGACGATCGCAGTTACTAGGTCAAAAAGCACAACGGAAATCTAACACTAGAAAGTTCTCCTAAACCAGAACGGTCATTTGGAGAAAAAAGAATCCCCCCTGGGTTGCCTGACAAATCTCTCATTTCCCACATCATGTGAAAGGCAGCTACAGTCAATAATAAGGTTCGCTGTACAGATGCTGTACAGGTCTGGCAGGGCGATTCCAGGGCTTTCCTCGAGAACATACAGACTGCGCTGAGCCGTCCACTATGTTTGACCACTGCTTTCTCACCTGCAGAAGGGCAAACCACAGCGACAGTGTCCCCACCTGCAGATGAGGCCAGGTCCATCTCTCCCAACTGTACAAGACAAGACCCTATCGCATCTCAGTGCAAAGGAAGCTGAAATAAAATTAGGGCCAAACTGCAGAGAAACCGGCAGAGCCCACTTACCAACCGGCCTAACCTAAAGCCGGCAGCCTCACCCCAGGTCCCAGAAGAAAGAGTTCTCACTCTCAGGAAATGAGATAGGGATGATGCTTAGAGTCCCGCAGATGCCTACAGCTCTGTAAGGCTATGTGGATTTCCCACCTTCAGGCCTCTTAACTCAGGAGCCTCTCTCTTCCTCAGAGATGTGTTTGGAATAGAGGATATGATCACAATATTAATAATAATAATAGCTGATGTTTATTGCATCTTTCTATGTGCTAGGCAGGGGCCCTGGTGGAATAGCAGTTAAGCCCTGGTAACCAAAAGGTCAGCAGTTCAAATCCACTAGCTGCTCCTTGGAAACCCTATGGGGCAATTCTACTCTGTCCTATAGGGTCCCTGTGAGTTGGAATCCACTGGGCAGCACCTAACAACAACAATGTGGTAGGCACTAACTAAGCATTTTCTGATTTAAACCTCACAACAACCCTGTGAAGTATCATCTCCATTTTACACAGGAAGAAAATGAGGCTTACAACTTTGCCTAGGTCACCTTGCTAGTGTGTGTGTAGATCAAGACTCAGTCCCAGTTCTCTTTGCCTCCTTGTCCTTAGCATCACTGGAGAAGGCCTTATCTTCCATCGCTCCATCCCCCCTCCATTTATTGAGTGACTGCTATATGCCAGATGCTGTGCCCAGCCCTGAAAGGTCAATAAAATATCTCATATTAAATTGAGACCTCACATCCTTTCTTTGTGATTCTGACGTCATTTCCCTGATTTTCTAGTGACCTAGGGTTCAATTTCTTTTTGCTGTTGTTTTTTAACCAAAACTTATGCTTTATTTTTTTTTATTGTACTTTAGATGAAGGTTTACAGAGCAAACTAGTTTCTCATTAAACAATCAGTACACATATTGTTTTGTGACATTAGTTGCCTCCCCAAGTGTCATGGTTTGAATTATGTCCCCCAAAAAATGTGTGTATCTATTTGGCTGGGCCATGATTCCCAGAATTCTGTGGTTGGCCTCCATTTTGTGATTGTAATTTTATGTTAAAGAAGATTAGGGTGGGATTGTAACACCACCTTTACCCAGGTCACATCCCTGATCCAATGTAAAGGGAGTTTCCCTGGGGTGCGGCCTGCACCAGCTTTTATCTCTCAAGAGATAAAAGGAAAGGGAAGCAAGCAGAGAATGGGGGACCTCATAACATCAAGAAAGCAGTGCCAGGAGCAGAGCGCGTCCTTTGGACCGTGGTCCCTGAGCCAAGACACTCCTAGTCTGGGGGAACATTGATGAGATGGCCGACAGAGAGAAAGCCTTCCCCTGGAATTTGGACTTTTAGCCTACTTTACTGTGAAGAAATAAATTTTTCTTTGTTAAAGCCATCCACTTGTGGTATTTCTGTTGTAGCAGCACTAGATGACTAAGACACCAAGACATGTCAACACTCTCCCCTTCTCGACCTTGGGTTCCTCATTATCCGCTTTCCTGTCCTTACGGCCTTCTCGTCCTTGCCCCTGGGCTGGTGTGCCCCTTTAGTCTCGTTTTGTTTTATATGGGCCTATCTAATCTTTGTCTGAAGTAGGGTTCAGTTTTTGACATCAGTTATATTACTGGGATAGAAAGGGCTGGTTAAGATTCCCATTAGTAGTATTCCCTCACCAGGAAGGCCCCAGCTCTTGAGTCTCTCCTTAGACACAAAACTCTGAGGCTAGGGAAGTTGATTGTCTTGCCAAGGGCACATAGCTCACTAGAAGAAAAGTCAGAAGCAGAACCTAGGCCCAGTATCCCAGATTTCTTATTTCTTAGGCCTTCTTTCCCCTGTGCCCTAAAGCTGGTAAATTTGCTTTTCTAAACATTTGTTTTAATTCTTGCCCTCCTTTAGGATTGTTGTGGTTCTTAGATTTTTTTCAGATTACTAAATCACTGGGCTCATAAATAATGATAACCTTAACATTTGTTTTTCTTCCCAACTATCCATGTACCTTCAGTTTGTTTACATATGCTCAGGTCTAGCCCATGGGCACACACTGGAGCCTTCACTAGCTAACTTGAAAGAGGTGGAGAGAATAAAGGCTTTTGTGAACTTCCTTCCAGAAGCAGCAGAAAAAGAGCAGGGCCCTGTTCAGACTCAATGCTACAAGGAGCGTTAGGCCAATAGGAACCATTTACCTGCTGGGAGGAAATTTTCTCCAGCTTCTTTCCTGGTTGGCTAACACCTTATTATGAGGGCCTCAAGCCTGGCTATTGTCTTTAGAAACATTAAAAGTTGTAGCCCCAGCCAGACAGGATTTAGTTGGTGTTTGTTTGCCAACCATAAAATAAGAACATTGAGCAAAACAAAGAGTTTACGTTCACTATTATGAAGAAATCATGACCCCACTGAATACTGGTTAATATAAATTAATAAACAGGTTGAGGCAGCTGTGATGTAGAGAAAGGAGCCAGAAATCCTGAGTGGTGCCATTTACAGTTAGATGATTTCAGACAAATCATCTGCCACCTTTGAGACTCAATTTTCTCTTTGTAAATGGGAATAACATGTCAGAGAGCTGATTTGAGGATCAACTGAAATCAAAGGTATTGAG
The DNA here is from genome assembly GCF_000243295.1 of Trichechus manatus latirostris. Lineage (NCBI taxonomy): Eukaryota > Metazoa > Chordata > Mammalia > Sirenia > Trichechidae > Trichechus > Trichechus manatus. The sequence continues at coordinate 960,358 of NW_004443995.1, forward strand.
GGCTGCATTATCTATGATATCACCGGTATCATTCTTCAGAGAAACAAAAGGAAGGCAAAGGGGCTTCTCCCTCTGCTTTGAGAGCACAGCCGTCCCAGAATACAGTGTGACCAAGAACAGGCTTTGACTTACAGACTTTTCTGACAACTCAGCACAGAGCCATGGGGTGGGCAGAAAGAAGACATGCAGTGTTTACGGAGATGAGTGGAAGGACAGAAAGCCTGGGACACCAACAGCCTGCAGGCAGCCGCACGAGGGGTATCACACTCAGCAGTCTCGAAACGTTCACAGAGCTCTGCTTTTCTGGGGCTCAGCGCCCAGTGAGTTTGTTTATAATTCACAAAAACAAACAAACCAAAAAACCTGTCATTTGTTTGAAAATGCCTCTCCTGAGGTAAAAAAAAATCGTGAATAACAATTTCAGAAATGATAAAATGATATAATACTATGGAATGATGAAAAAAAGCCCACAACACATAAAGCACACAGACAGAGCAACTATTTTACAAATTCATCTTGCTTCCTTTTGGTTCCAATTTATTACTATAAGGCAATAGTAAATATGGTTATTGGGTGAACAGGGATTGTTGAAAAAAAAGCATATGTGACAAGAGACTTTGGGTACATATTCAAAAGACAATTACTGTGCCACTGTATCCATATAGGAAGTATACAGGAAAATGGGATGTTGCTACCTCCCAGACAGAACAGTATTGCCAATCACCAGCAATGCTATGTGCCAGGAACAGCAATAAATGCCATCTTACTAATTATATTTCAAAAATCCTTTCTAAATGCCCATACACCCTAAGAGCATAATGACAGATGACTGAACACAGACTTAATATCAGGCTTAGCTTTACATACTCATATCTGATGGTCTGTGAAGTCACTGAGACTCTTGAGGTCTAAACCAAACCTAAAACCAAACCTGTTGCCATTGAGTCCATTCCAACTCATAGCAACCCTATAGGACACAGCTGAACTGCCCCATAGGGTTTCCAAGGAGCAGCTGGTGGCTTTGAACTGCCAACCTTTGGTTAGTGTCATGGATTGAATTGTGTCCCCCCAAAATATCTGTCATCTTGGCTGGGTCATGATTCCCAGTATTGCATGATTGTGTACCATCCTGTAATCTGATGTGATTTCCTTATATGTTGTGAACTCTACCACTATGATGTAATATGATGGATTAGCAGCAGTTATACTGATGAGGTCTACAAGATTAGATAGGGTTTTAAGCTAATATCTTTTGAGATACAAAAGAAAGAAGCGAGCAGAGACGCACGGGAACCTCATACCACCAAGAAAGCAGTGCCGGGAGCCGAGCGCATTCTTTGGACCTGAGGTTCCTGTGCAGAGAAGCTCCCAGAGACCAAGGGAAGACTGATGACATGGACCTTCCTCCAGAGCCGGCGGAGACAGCATTCCCCTGGAGCTGAAGCCCTGAATTTGGACTTGTAGCCTACTGGACTGTGAGAGAATAAACTTCTCTTTGTTAAAGCCATCCACTTGTGCTATTTCTGTTATAGTAGCACTAGATGACTGAGACAGCAACTGAACATTTAACCACTGCACCATCAGGGCTCCTCTTGAGGTCTAAGGGTCCTCATTTGTAAAGTGTCCTGAGCTGGATTAGAATAAGATGCTCTCTACACCCCTCCAAGTGTCAGTGGTCCCTGGGCCTATGAAAGTCAAATTACTCAGGCCCTTTAGAGTCTTCAGAGAGTCTTCACTGTTGTTTTTGCTGAATTTTCACAGAGAATAATTACCAGGAAAATAAGATAAATAACTGCCCAGTACTTATAAAATCTAAGTAGAATTCATAACACTGGCAGCTGTTTGTAAAAAATGCAAGGCCTTGTTTAATTTTTTAAAAATTAACAAAGGAAGGGAGAAAAAAATCACTCTATTTTTTTTTCTTCCATGATCCTTATTGTTTTCAACTTTATATTTAAGTCTTTGATCCATTTTGAGTTAGTTTTTGTTCATGGTGTGAAGTATGGGTCTTGTTTCAGTTTTTTGCAGATGGATATCCAGTTATGCCAGCACCATTTGTGAAAGAGACTGTCTTTTCCCCCATTGACGGACTTTGGGCCTTTGTCAAATATCAGCTGCTCATAGGAGGATGAATTTATGTCTCGAGTCTCAATTCTGTTCCATTGGTCTGTGTATCTATGTGTTGTTGTACCAGTACCAGGCTGTTCTGACTACCGTGGCGGTATAACAGGTTCTAAAATCAGGTAGTGTGAGGCCTCCCACTTTGTTCTTCTTCTTGAGTAATGCTTTATTCGGGGCCTCTTCCCTTTCTGTATGAAGTTGGTGATTTGTTAAGAAATCACTCTAGTGAAGCAATAATTGCATAAGAAGGAGGCAAGAGACTGACCAGGAGTTTGGCAGAAGTTGGTGTTAAAAATCAACAGCTCTTTTGATAAAATATCTTTAATAGTACAGAAATTTTAAATGATGTAAACATGCTGTTTCGTTAATATTTTGTAGCAATATATAATTGATTTTTTTTACTTTTTTAAAAATTTTATTGTTGAGAATATACACGGCAAAACATACACCAATTCAACAGTTTCTACATGTAAAATTTAGTGACATTGAGTACATTCTTCAAGTTGTGTCACCATTCTTACCCTCCTTTTCTGAGTTTTTCTTCCTCATTAACATAAATTCACTGCCCCTAAGGTTCTTATTTAATCTTTTGATTGATATGTTTTCTGAAAAGAATAACATCTCTTTAATTTCTAAAGTTAATTTGAAAGGACGTAAGTGTATTGCTCTGGTTATTCAATAGTTACATTTACTTTTATCCCACCCTACCCTAAAATAAAACTCTGTGTAATTCAACTAAAGCCCATTCATCCCTAAACACTCCAAGTAACTATAAAAAAGGGAAATTCCATTTTAAACAATCACAGACTTTTTAACTGGGACCACTGCAAGTGGACTGCTGTCTCCTTAAGAGCTGGACTGCCAGTGTCTTTTTCTATGGCTACCAAACTGCGGGCTTGAATTCTTTCACTTATTTTTATCCTGGTTGCCTTCTACAATGACTTATCTTTAGGTCAGGTTACATAAGGTCATGTTCATTTTATTTACACCTAGACTTTATATGTAAGAATGTAAATGTAACTGAAATTGGATCGCAACAGGGTTGCTTAGGGAAAAAAATTCAGTAACTTTTTTCCTTAAGAATGATTTCAATATCTGTGAAATTGTTCTCATCCACATAGAAGTTTAAATCAGCAATCACTCAAATTTTAATGTTCAATTAGTTTAACTTTGAAAAAGAATAAACCAGATATTTCTCCTTTGGCCATAATTACTTCACATGGGAACATTTATAAATTATACTTTCCCTTTTCCGTCTGTCATCTTTTATCTCTTTCATTTAATTCTGGGGGTAGGAGTCTGGGGAGGGCTCTAATTTTTTTCCTTTGGTATCCTCTAAGGGCACCATTTCCATCTTTCTAATGCCAGGGAGCTAAATGGCATCCAGAAAATCAGAGTCCTCAGAGTTCTGAGGAAACTAAATGCATTCTGGAAGATGCCTGGGCCTCAGGCTTGCAGACACATGAAAGTGGCCATGGGTCTCTTAGAATCACGGCATCAGTCCTATCCAATGGTAACCTATCTCCCACAGTACAATAGGTAACCAAACTGATGATGTTGCAAACCTCAGGGTACCAGGTCAGACTCTGCAGGCTGCTGCCAATAAAAATACTCTCTTCACTGGACTGCAGGTCCATTTGCCTCCATGAACTACTTACTGCCTCATTTGCCATGAGACCAGAGGAACTAGATGGTGCGAGGCTACTATTATTGAACTTTTTGATCAAGGATTCAATAAATGGATCCTGATCAAAACAGTGAAAAATGCAGAACACAATTTCAAATTCCTATGGAATCCAGACTTCCTGGACCCATTGAGACTGGAAGAATGCCGAAAAAATCTATTACCCTGCGATAATCTTTAAACCTTGAGCTGAAATTATCCCCTGAAGTCATCTTTAAATGAAACAACAGCTTAGCTCAATTAGAAAAGAAAGTTTGCCTTGAACATTGCTGTCTTTTAAAGAATTTTATACATGAGATCAAATTGACAACAGTAACTCTAAAGCATAGATGAGAAGTTTAGGGGACTGTGAACTTAAGTTAATGGTGGTGAAATAATTTGGGAAGAGATATCGAGAATGACACAACATGAAGAATGTAACCAATGTCACTGAATTGTACATGCAGAAATTGTTGAACGACCATATGTTTGGCTGTGTAAATTTTCACCAAAAAAAACCCACTCTCCTTAGAGGAGTCAGTGGAATGAGACCCTCGAGCCAAGTCCAAAAGTTTAAGCATCCTCAATATTATTAGATTTCATACATCCAGTCCTGTATCACCCAGAATATTGTCATGTCCTACTCTGATTCTAAGTAAATCATTTAAATTCATTGTGCCATCCACTTGTCTTGATAAGGGCCCTATCCCTTACCAGTTACCTTCCCTGCTGATGACTCTCATTGTCTCTTCACCCCCAAGCTTTCTGGAGTCTGGCCTAAAGATAGCTGTAGATGGTCATCTGCATGTCTCACTGCTAAGTCATACTTAAGATGACAAAGTCTAAGCTCCCTATTTGGTTTTTTAAATGATAGCTCCTCCTGCAAATGTACTGAGCCACAATATCCTGCCTAATCCTCAAGAAACATATTTTGTTGCTGCCAAATAAAGACAAAGTGCTATGCTGGGACAGTATCCTACGAACGGAAATCATATAGAGTAATGGTTAAATATGTTTATTCCAGAGCCAAACTACCTGATGATTTTGAACCCTGCCTATGCTATTTCCTAGCTTTGTGACTTTGGGCAAGTTACTTAACCCCTCCAGTCTAGGTTGCTGCCTCTTTAAAATGAGAGTGATGGTAAGATTATTCCTCCCTCGTGAGGTTATTATAAGGATTAAATAAATTAACATGCATATATTGTTTAAAAGCAATACCTAGTAAGAACTCAATAAATACCAGCTACACAATATTTTTTATTCTCAAACACATGAGCAGGGAGAGCAAACAGCATGAACAAAGGCACAGATAAAAAGAAAGTGATTGGTGCATTTTGAGAAAAACAATAGTTCAGCCCAATCAGAATGTAAGATACACACGTCTTAAGAGTAGATGTTGGAGTCCAATGGAAGGCGTAGGGAGCTAGGTTGTGGAGGGCCTCATATGCCCTGCTGGGAGCTCAGGCTTTATTCTCTAGGAAGTAGATAGCCGTGACAGGCTTTCAAGCAGGGGAATGATAGGATCCAAGGTAATTCTGAAGGTAGGGTGGAGAATGGATTGGAGGGAGTAGGGAAAGAAATGGAAACAGAGACCAATTAGAAGGTCGATGTAGTAGTCCAGGGAAAATATAAAAAAGGGACCAGACTAGGGTGGTGGAAATGAGATGGAGGGGCATGGAAAAACATGAAAGTATTTACAGAGCCAAAGTGACAAGATATAGTGGTGGGAGTGGGAGTGGTAAAAAAAATTTAAGTGGGATCAGCTGACTCTGAAGTTCCTTACTGAGCAACTGGAAAAAACAGCAAAATCCTTAGCTGAGATGAGGAAGGTAGGAGTAGGAACAAGTTTATGGGGGGAAGAAAATGAGTTCCATTTTCCATCTGTTGAGTTTCAGATAGGGATGTTACGTAGACAGATAAATCAAGGGAGCAAGATCTCTGGAGGGAAATCTGGGCAAGAGATGGAGATTGTGAGTCAGAGGTGTCTAGGTGGTAGCTGAACCTTCGGAGGAAATGGAACCACACAGAGACAGCCCACAGAATCCAGTGAAAAGGCAGCCAGATTAGAGCTCTGCATAAGAGGAGGGGCATGAAAAGGAATGATAGGAGATGCTGTTGTGGACTGAATTGTGTCTCCCCCAAAAATGTGTGTCAAGTTGGCTGGGTCATCATTCCCACATTGTTTGATTGTCCACCATCTTGTCATCTGATATGATTTTCCTATGTGTTGTAAATCCTACCTCTATGATGTTATGAGGTGGGATTAGTGGCAATTATGGTAATGAGGTAGAACTCAATGTACAAGATTAAGTTGTGTCTTAAATCAATCGCTTTTGAGGAGGCAAGGCCAAGATAGCAGAGTAGTCAGACGCTTCCAGTGGATCCTCTTACAACAAAGACCAGAAAAAACAAGTGATTCAATTATATGAGGCAATCTGGAAGTCCCGAACATCAAAGGCAGAGTTGATGAATCAGACTCAGTGGCAGTGGGAGGGAGAGACAGTTCAGAAGCAGCGAGGAGTTCCCAGACTTGACCCGGCAAGAGCCTAAGCCCTTCAGGCCTGATCAGCTGGGGGTGAGCCACGAGGCAGGCAAGAGGCAGTCCTTGGGAGGCACGTTTTCCACACCAGGAGGGACCCAGCGCCAAGGATTCTACATGGCCATCCAGAACCAGTGAGAAGCAGCCCCCATAAGCGAAAGATAAGTAATTACGTACGGCTTACTGCGTGGATCAAAAAAACCCCCCTTACGGAAAAACTTACCTCCCCGCTTCCTGCTCTGCACTGGGTCCTGGACCGGCTTCAGAAGTTGCCAAGTTCCCTGGGCCAGAAGTAGGATCCATCACATGCCCGTAACCATTCTCCCTGCCTTGGAGAATGAACAAATTAATAAACAGGGGAAAAAATAAATTGTCACCTCCCCTAAGCCAGGAACCCAGGGTAGGCACAGCTCCTTTACCTAGGCACAAGCATAATGCAACCCTGGACTTTGAGTGCCTTTCCCTTTGCATAGACTTGTGTGGACCCATTTCAACAGTGTAGGCCCTCATTACCACAGTACAACAGGGTATATACCAGAAGTCTAACTTCAACTGTTTCAGCTGTGAAGTGGCAGGTTCTTGACATTTGACACTGCTCTGCCCATTAAGCAGGGTCTTCACCTACCCACATCAGGGGCCTGAGGACTGGTGGCTCCACCCATGCCACGTAGCCACCTGTGATAAGGGTCATGAATAAGAGGTGCTCCCCTAGTCCTTACAGCCAACAGCATTAGCTGCTCACAGTCCAGCTGCAAAAACCCACCCACCTACGCACTGTAGGGAACAGGGACATGCCTTCATCCTGGACACTTAGGGGTGGTCATCAGCCCCCGCCTTGCTCAGAGTGAGCCACCTGCTGCAGCCAGATGCCTGTACCTACACCAATCACCTATGCCTGTCTAGGACTATAAGTGAGAGCCTACAAAACACATTTGGTGGCTATCTACCTGGACACCTGAGCTGAATCCATACAGGAGGAGTGGGTGGACTCCTGAGCTCACATACCTAGTAACAGATCTAACCACCTGGTGACAGGATATTAGAGCTTTAGAGGTGCCAATAATCAAACTAGCTCATATGAGCAGCCTATTTGGGCATATCAAAACAAAACAAGAAGCTAGGACACAGTAAGAAAACAAAAAATAAATAAATATAATAACTTACTGATGGCTTGGAGACAACAGTCAATATCAAATCATGTAAAGAGGCAATCCATGATGGCTTCAGTAAGCTCCCAAAATAAAGAATATAGAAATTTCCCAGAGGAGAAAAATTTCTTGGAAGTACCAGAGGCAGAATACAAAAAATTAATATACAGAACTCTTCAAGAAATTAGGAAGGAAATTAAGGAAAACGCAGAACACGCAATAGAGGAAATTAAAAAGATTAGAGAAGAGCATAATGACAAATTTAACAGGCTCCAAGAATCCATAGAAAGAGAGCAATCAGAAATCCAGAAGATTAACAATAAAAGTTCAAAATTAGACAACTGAATAGAAAGTCATAGGAGCAGAATTGAGGCAATGGAAGTCAGAATTAGTGAGATTGAAGATAAAGCACTTGACACTAACTTATTTGCGGAAAAATCAGAAAAGGAATTTTAAAAAATGAAGAAACCCTAAGAATTAAGTGGTATGTGGGGCTCTATCAAGAAGAATAACCTACGAGTGACTGGAGAACCAGAACTTGAGGGGGGGGGGGTGGTTAAAAGAAAATACAGAGAGAATTGTTGAAGATTTGTTGGCAGAAAACTTCCCTGATATCGTGAAAGATGAGACGATATCTGTCCAAGATGCTCATCGAACCTCACATAAGGTAGATCCCAAAAGAAAGTCACCAAGACATATTATAATTAAACTTGCCAAAAGAGAGAATTTTAAGAGTGGCTAGGGATAAACGAAAAGTCATCTACAAAGGAGAGTCAATAAGAATAAGCTCGGACTGCTCAGCAGAAACCATGCAGGCAAGAAGGCAATGGGATGACATATATAAAGCCTTAAAGAAAAAAACTTCTAGCCAAGAATTAAATATCCAGCAAAACCGTCTTTCAAATATGACGGCAAAATTAGGGCATTTCCAGATAAACAGAAGTTTAGGGTATTTGCAAAAACCAAATCAAAAGTATAAGAAATGCTGAAGGGAGAACTCCGGTTAGAAAATCAGTAACATCAGATAACAACCCAAGACTAGAACACAGGACAGAGCAACCAGATATCAACCCAGATAGGGAAGTCACAAAAGTAAATCAAAGTTAAAACACTGAAAATACAGAAACTGATGTTAATATTCAAAAGATGACAACATCAAAACAAAAAACAGGGACTGAAAAAAATGTAGACATAGATTTTTCATATGGAGAGGAAGTCAGGGTGATATAAAGAAATCAAAGACTGGTATGAACTTAGAAATATAGGGGTAAATATTAACATAACTACAAAGAAAACTAACAGTCCTACAAGTCAAAATAAAAAACTAATAAAATATAAAGACTCAGCAAACACAAAATCAACAACAATGAAAAAGATGACAAAAAAAATACTTAAAGAAAAACAACTCAGCACAGAAAATTAAGTGGAACAAAAAACTGTGAACAGCACAGAAAAAAGACATCAAAATGACAGCACTAAACTCCTACCTTTCAAAAATTATGCTGAATGTAAATGGATGAAATGCACCAAGAAAGAGACAGAAAGTGGCAGATTGGATGAATGAACACAATCTATCTATATGCTACCTACAAGAGACACAGCTTAGACTTAAAGACACAAACTAGACGTCAAAGGATGGAAAAAAATATATCAAGCAAACAACACTCAAAATAGAGCAGGAGTCGCAATATTAATCTCTGACAAAATAGACTTTAAAGTAAAATCCACCACAAAGGATAAGGAAGGACACTATATAATGATTAAAGGGTCAAT
>NW_004443995.1:975157-986993 GCF_000243295.1 Trichechus manatus latirostris
TAAAGTGATACTCGTGAGGAGTGTGCCTCTTAGCTCAAGTAGATACAAGAGACTAAATGGGCAGCTTCTGTCTAGAGGTGAGATGGGAAGGCAGAGAGGGTTAGTAGCTGGTTGAATGGATGTGGGGAATCAGGGTTGGAAAGGAGGAGTGTACTGTCGCAGTATGGGGGGACCAGTTAGTGTCTCATAACAATGTATGCATAAATTTTTGTATGGGAGACTAACTTGAAATGTAAAATTCATTTAAACTACAACAATAAAAAAATTTTAGAAAGAGACTGGCTTAAAACACAACCTAATCTTGTAGACTGAGTCCTACCTCATTAACCTACTGCTACTAATGCCACCTCATTAACATTGCAGAAGTAGGATTTACAACCTGTAGGAAAACCCATCAGATGACAAAATGGTAGACTATTACACAATACTGGGAATCATGGACTAGCCACGTTGACTCACATTTTTGGGGGGAGTGACACAATTCAATCCATAACAATTGGTGAAAGTCAATTTTTCATTATGGGAGATCAACAGAATTTTACATTGACTGTTTAACAACTAAGTTCACTCACTCATTTTCTTTGTTGTAGAATATGGGGAATATTCTTTTTGTAGAAAATTGGTATATAGTAAAAATCTTAGTACCTCACATTCACTAAAATTTTTATAATCCAGTTCATCTCATTCTGCTAAAATTGCATATTCACCACTTTTGCCTTCAAGTGCTAATATTATGTTGTTGTTGTTGTGTGCCATCAAGTCGATTCTGACTCATAGCTACCCTATAGGACAGAACAGAACTGCCCAATAGGGCTTCCAAGGAGCGGCTGGTGGATTCGAACTGTTAACCTTTTGGTTAACAGCCTGAGCTCTTTATCACTTCGCCTGAAGAAGTTACATCATGGATAGCTAAGACACACACATACACACACGTATGTATGGTGTTGTTGTTAGGTGCTGTCAGGTTGGTTTTGACTCATAGTGACCTTACGCACAACAGAACAAATCACTGCCTGGTTTTGCACCATCCTCACAATCGTTGCTATGTTTGAGCCCATTGTTAAAGCCATTGTGTCAATCCATCTTGTCAAGGGTCTTCCTCTTTTTTGCTGACCCTCTACCTTACCAAGCATTATGTCCTTCTCCAGGGACTGGTCCCTCCTGACAACATGTCAAAAGTACATGAGAGAAAGTCTCACCATCCTCGCTTCCAGGGAGCACTCTGGCTATATTTCTTTCAAGACTGATTGTTTGTTCTTCTGTCTACCAAAACCAAACCCGTTGCCGTTGAGTTGATTCTGACTCATAACAACCCTATAGGACATAGTAGAACTGCCCCATAGAGTTTCCAGGGAGTGCTTGGTGGATTTGAACTGTAAACCTTTTGGTTAGCAGCCATAGCGCTGAACCACTATGCCACCAGGGTTTCTGTTCTTCTGTCAGTCAATGGTATATTCAATATTCTTCACCAACACCATAATTCAAAGGCATCAATTCTTCGGTCTTCCTTATTCATTGTCCAGCTTTCGCGTGTATATGAGCAATTGAAAATACCATGGCCTGAGTCAGGCTAACCTCAGTCCTCAGAGTGACATCTTTGCTTTCGAGCACTTGAAAGAGGTCTTTTGCTGCAGATTTGCCCAATGCAATGCGTCCTTTGATTTCTTGACTGCTGTTGATTGGGAATCCTAGTGAAATGAAATCCTTGACAACTTCAATCTTTTCTCCGTTTATTATGATGTTGCTTTTTGGTCCAGTTGTGAGGATTTTGGTTCCTTTATGTTGAGGTGTAATCCATACTGAAGGCTGTGGTTTTTGATCTTCATCAGTAAGTGCTTCATCTCCTCTTCACTTTCAGCAAGCAAGTTTCTGTCATCTGTATATCGCACATCTTAATGAGTCTTCCACCAATCCTGATGCCACATTCTTCTTCATCTAGTCCAGCTTCTCGGATTATTTGCTCAGCATACAGATTGAGTAAGTATGGTGAAAGAACACAAACCTGGGGGACACCTTTCCTGACTTTAAACTATGCAGTATCCAGTTGTTCTGTTTGAAACACTGACTCTTGGTCTATGTACAGGTTCCTCATGAGCGCATGTGTCCTGGAATTCCCATTCTTCACAATGTTATCCATTATTTGTTATGATCCACACAGTCGAATGCCTTCGCATAGTCAATAAAACACAGGTAAACATCTTTCTGGTATTGTCTGCTTTCAACCAAGGTCCATCTAACATCAGACATGATATTCCTCATTGCACGTCCTCTTCTGAATCCAACTTGAATTTCTGGCAATTCCCTGTTGAAATAACCATTTTTGAATTTTCTTCAGCAAAATTCTATTTGCATTGTAATATTAATGATATTGTTGAATAATTTCCATGTTCCATTTGTATCACCTTTCACTGGAATGGGCACATATATGGATCTCTGCATATTGTTAGTTGGCCAGGTAGCTGTCTTCCAAATTTCTTGGCATATACGAGTGAGTGTTTCTAGTACTGTATCAGTTTGTTGAAACATCTCACTTGGTATTCCCTCAATTCCTGGAGCCTTGTTTTTCACCAGTGCCTTCAGTGCAGCTTGGACTTCTTCCTTCAGTACCATCAGTTCTTGATCTTATGGTACCTCCTGAAATGGTTGAACTTTGACCAATTCTTTTTGGTACAATAACTCTGAATATTCCTTCCATCTTCTTTTGATGCTTCCTGTGTCGTTCAATATTTTGCCCATAGAATCCTTCAATATTGCAACTCGAGACTTGAATTTTTTCTTCAGTTCTTTTAGCTTGAGAAATGCCAAGTGTATTCTTCCCTTTTGGTCTTCTAACTCCAGGTCTTTTCATCTTTGCCCAATTATTATAATACTTTACTGTGTGTGTGTATCTGTGTGTGTTTACGTATACATGCATATTGCCTAGGATATCGATCTTTATGCATTCCATTTCATTTTTGATGACTTCCAGTTTACCTAGATTCATACTTCGTACGTTTCACATTCCAATTATTAATGGATGTTTGCAGCTATTTCTTCTCATTTTGAGTCGTGCCACATCAGCAAATGAAGGTCCCAAAAGCTTGACTCCTTCCATGTCATTAAGGTTGATTCTACTTTTGAGGGAACAAGCTTAGAATTTCTCAAGTTGAAAGAACTGAAGAAAAAATTCAAGCCTCCAGATGCAATAGTGAAAGATTCTGTGGGCAAAATACTGAGCGACACTGGAAGCATCAAAAGAAGATGGAAGGAATACACAGAGTCACTGTACCAAAAAGAATTGGTCAATGTTTTATCATTATAGGAGGTAGCACATGATCAAGAACCGATGGTACTGAAGGAAGAAGTCCAAGCTGCACTGAAGGCATTGGTGAAAAACAAGGCTCCAGGAACTGAAGGAATACCAATTGAGATGATTCAATAAACATATGCAGCACTGGAAGCACTCACTCGTCTATGCCAAGAAATTTGGAAGAAAGCTACCTGGCCACCAGCTGGAAGAGGTCTATATTTATGCCTATTCCAAAGAAAGGTGATCCAATGGAATGTGGAAATTATTGAACAGTATCATTAATATCACATGCAAGTAAAATTTTGCTGAAGATCATTCAAAAGTGGTTGCAGTAGTATCTCGAAAGGTAACTGGCAAAAATTCAAGCCAGATTCAGAAGAGGACGTGGAACGAGCGATATCGTTGCTGATGTCAGATGGATCCTGGCTGAAAGCAGAGGATACCAGAAAGATGTTTACCTGTGTTTTATTGACTATGAGAAGGCATTCAACTGTGTAGATCATAACAAATTATGGATAACATTGTGAAGAATGGGAATTCCAGGACACTTGTGCTTATGAGGAACCTGTACATAGACCAAGAGTCAGTGTTTCAAACAGAACAAAGGAATACTATATGGTTTAAAATTAGGAAAGGTGTGCATCGGGGTTGTATCCTTTCACTATACTTATTCAATCTGTACGCCGAGCAACTAATTTGAGAAGCTGGACTGTACGAAGAACGGGGCATCAGGATTGGTGGAAGATTTGTTAACAACCTGTGTTATGCAGATGACAGAACCTTGCTAGCTGAAAGTGAAGACGTGTTGGAGCAATTACTACAGCCTTCAGTATCAATTTAAAACAAACAAACAAACCCACTGTTGTCTTATCAATTCTGACTTATAGCAACACTACAGGACAGAGTAGAACTGCCCCATAGGGCTTCAAGGAGTGGCTGATGGATTCGCACTGCCGACCTTTCGGTTAGCAGCTGTATGCTTAACCACTACACCACCAGGGCTCCTCAGTGTGTGTTACACCTCAGTATAAAGAAAAAAAAATCCTCATAACTGGACCAATAAGCAACATCATGATAAACGGAGAAAAGATTGAAGTTGTCAAGGATTTCATTTTACTTGGATCCACAATTATTGCCCATGAAAGCAGCAGTCAAGAAATCAAACTACGCATTGTTATTGGGCAAATCTGCAAAAGACCTCTTTAAAATGTTGAAAAGCAAAGCTGTCACTTTGAGGGCTAAGGTGTGCCTGAGCCAAACTGTGGTGTTTTCAGTCACCTCATATGTATATGAAAGTTGGACAATGAATAAGGAAGACCAAAGAAGAATCAATACCTTTGAATTATGGTGTTGGCAAAGAATATTGAATATAACACGAACTGCCGGCAGAACAAACAAATCTGTCTTGAAAGAAGTACAAGTAGAAAGCTCTTTAGAAGCAAGACTAGGGAAACTTCTTCTCACATATTTTGGACATTTATCAGGAGGGACCAGTCCCCAGAAAAGGACATCATGCTTGGTAAAGTAGACGGTCAGAGAAAAATAGTAAGACCCTCTATCAGATGGATTGACACAGTGGCTGCAACAAGAGGCTCAAGCATAACAACAATTGTGAGGATGGCACAGGACCAGGAAGTGTTTCATTCCGTTATACACAGGGTTGCTGTGAATTGGAACCAACCTGACAGCACCTAACAACAACAACAACATGCATGTATATATCTAACTCACATATCCCGTTCAAACGCATGAGTAAGCAGAGGAGTGGCCACCACAGATTTTCAGTGCTTAGGGCCCTCACATGCCTTATCCTAGCCCTGGATCCCATAGTAATTACTTGTTTTTATTCATCTTTGTATATTTTCAGTTATACTCATTTGTTCAATGAGCTCTATTATTCAAGAAATTAACAAAACTTTCTTTTGACACAAAGGAAAACTGCTTGCTTCTGGACAACAATCCAAAAGAAAAAACAGTTGCCATCATGTCGATTCTGACTCATGGCAATTCCATGTGTGTCAGAGTAGAACTGTGTTCCATAGGATTTTCAATAGCTAATTTTTCTAAAGCAGAGTGCCAGGTGAACTGCCAAACTTTTGGTTAGCAGCCAAGCACATTAACTACTTGCACCACTCGGAAACTCCTGGACAATACAACTACCCTTCCCTTTTCATTTAATTTTTCCATTTCTGCCTCTACTTCTTTCCAGATTCCCATCTTGGTCACAATACCCTTTGTAACACTGACCTAAGTCTTTGCTGATTTCCTCTGAAATATTTTCTATACGCGCTCACACACACATATAAACATACATATAAAACCAGTTTCCATCAACTCAGTTCCAACTCATGGTGACCTCATGTGTGTCACAGTAGACCTGTGCTCCATAGCGTTTTCAATGGCTGATTTTTCAGAAGCAGATTGCCAGGTCTTTCGTTCAAGAATATACATATACACATGTATGACGTTATTTATTAAGGTATACTACTGATATATATTTGTGTGCGTGCATGTGTACGCACACACACACAAATGCACGCGTACATATTTTTCCCATGTTCTAAGTGTTATGAGCACTGGACAGAAAGTACAATATACTTTTGTCTTGTGGTCATTAGGCAATCTTCCTTCAAACACTCTCATGCGTCCTTTATTAAAATATTCTGACCTCAGTGCATACTTCATGGTACGTGGTTTAGTCGACAATCAAAGGTTAGTGCTGCTTAAAGGCAAAAAGTTTTAGAGAAAAAGATATCCTTCTTGATACCACTCTTATGATTAATATTAGTTTCCTAGGGCTGCTGTAACAAAGTATGACAAAGTGAGTGGCATTAAAAAACAGAAATTTATTGTCTCACAGTTCTGGAGGCTAGAAATCTGAACTCAGGGTGTAGGCAGGGTCGGCTTCTCTCTGAAAAATCTAGGTGAAGATCCTTTCTTGTCTCTCTCGGCTTTTGGTAGCCCCAGGCATTCCTTGACTTGTAGATGTATATTCACGTGGCCATCTTTTATCTGTCTCTCTGTGTCTCTTCTCTTTCATAGGACACCACTATCATTGGATTAGGATCCACTCTACTCTTGTACCACGTCATATTAACCTGATTGTTGTTGTGTCCCGTTCAGTTGATTCCAACTCATAGCGACCCTATGTGACAAGTAGAACTGCCCCATAGGGTTTCCTAAGCTATAATCTTTACAGGAGCTGATCACTAGGTCTTTCTCCTGCGGAGCTGCTGGTGGGTTCAAACCACCGACCTTTCTGTTAGCAGCAAATCGCTTAACCATTGTGCCACGAGTGCTCCTTAACCTAACTGATAATACCTTCAAAGACCTATTTGCAAACAATGTCACACTTTGGTACTAGAAGTTAGGACTTCAACATAAATTTTTGTGAGACACAGTTCAGTCCATAACAACAATGTATATACTATGTGCAGAATTCTTGCCTTCTACCACTAATTTTGTGTCCTGGCAAAAAAGTTTGAATTCTAAGGCTGACGGCAGTTGTGCTAGTGATAATGCTGAAATTGCAGCAAAGAAACAGAAAGGATGTCAAGCTGTGTGTTAAATGCATGTTTCAACATGGCTCAAGGATTCTTCAAACTAACACTCAATGAAACAGTGGGTAAAGATCAATTTAGGACTGGTGGAAGCCATTTGCTGATACGAAGGGCATTATTACCATTACCGCTACTTAGGACACCTGACCAATAACTGTGAGAATGGTGGCTGAAATAACTTGTTGCTAGACACTAATGAGGGGTTCAGGAAGAGAGATTGCCAATACACAGTGCTGAACATACATCTCCATAGGACCATACTGTACCTGTCCTGTAAATGCTCTTAAGTTAAAACTTCTATTGTTAGAAACATGCTTTTTACCTCCCATCCATGATGGGGGTGTGTGTACTTACAATGCCTTCAAACTCTAGAAGGAATCTTGTGGGGTTAGATTGGAGGTATCAAGATAAACTCATGGAAACAGATATGGATATACACCTGTATGCATGTGTGTGTATATACATACAGCTATTTCCTACCTCTGTCAGCTGAGACGGCCTAAAAGCAATGACACCCCAGTAGAAATGAACCAACCAGGTGCCCAGATTTTCATTTCTGTACACCTTTCTGGAAACCCTGGTGGCATAGTGGTTAAGTGCTACGGCTGCTAACCAAAAGGTTGGCAGTTCAAATCCACCAGGTGCTCCTTGGAAACTCTATGGGGCAGTTCTACTCTGTCCTATAAGGTCGCTATAAGTCGGAATCGACTCGACAGCAACAGGTTTGGTTTGGTTTTTATATACTTTTCTACACTAAGGAGTCCTGGTGGTGCAGTGGTTAAAGCAATCAACTGCTAACCGAAAGGCTGGCGGTTTGAAACCACCAGCGGCTCCACGGGAGAAAGATAAGGCAGTCTGCTTCTGTAGAGATTTGAAACTGTAGCCTTTGAAACTCTATGGGGTTGCTATGAGTCAGCATTGACTTGACGGCAGTGGGTTTTGGTTCTACACTAAAAGGAACAATGACTGCATGAAGAAGTGGCTGATTCTAGAATTGGGGTGGGAAAATACAAGATGAGCTTGGAATATCTTGTGGTGGCAGAACGTAAAGAAGTGCTCAAAGAATGATAGGGACAAATCAAAATAACATATGAGAAAGCATTAAGGGGCTGCCACATGACAAATTTGGAACAATTTAATCACCAACATAAATAATAATAGTAATGGATTTTAATCTATTGAATACAATAAGAATACAATGAAGTCTATGCCAATATAAATAAGTAGGAGAGCATGAGAAGCTCTTCCTTATGATAGAACTCCAACTAATTACTGTAGAAGGAGTGACGAAAATAGAAAAATTATCATTAAGTAACTATCACAGTAATAACTGACATAACCAGAATATTTGCACAGTCCCAAAGTATCTCCCCACAAGGCACATATTAATTACAAAGGGAAAATATCAATTTTACAATGGATAAACCTGGTAGACCTACCTTAACCAAGTGATCAAAGCTATCATCACTTGTGTCAATGCCTTTCAGTCAAAGACCACCAGAAACATACTTGTAACTGAACAAGTTGAGTTTATTGATTGTTTCAGGGAGGGAGAACACACACCTGGGGAGCTGGGGAGCATCTCAATAAAAGACTGTCTACCAGTAAACTAGTTTCCATCAAGTTGATTCCGACTTACAGTTTGGGCCTGTGTTAGGTGATTTTGGGCAGAGTTTAATGAAGTAGGGCTTTACTCTGGATTGGATACTGTTAGGAAGCTGGGGTATTTGTGGGTATCGTATTAAATTTTATTTAGAAGGAAGACTAGTTTACACTGAGGCTAAAGCTGTAATTGGTAAAGAAGCATCAGGCAGTCATATTAGCCTTGCTAGAAGGAGCCCTGGTGGGGCTTGGCTGCTAACCCAAAGCACGGTTCCAACCCACCAGCCACTCCTTGGAAACCCTATGCAGCAGTTCTTCTCTGACATATAGGGTCACTACGAGTCAAAATCGGCTCGACAGCACACAACAACAGCCTATATATGCATTAGATGAAGATTTTTTTCCCTATAAATCCTACACTTAAAAAATTTGATTAAACTTTGCTTTGTATGATAATACATTTTAGAGTATTTCTCTCTGATACCTGAATCCAAGCCGAGCTATTCTTGCCATCATTTGTTCTAGATGTATCTGATTCTTTTTAAATGTGTAGGCAACTTATTAAGGAATCTCTGGGTGGTGGAAATGGTTGAGTGCTCAACTACTAGCCAAAATGTTGGTGGTCCAAAACTACCCAGAGATTGCTCAGAAGACGAGCCTGAAAACCCTATAGAGCAGTTCTACTCAGCACACATGGGGTGGCCATGAGTAGGAATCAACCGAACCGCAATTCGTAATAAGAGATTCTATTACCTACTCTAAGCAATCTGCATGCATAAACTTACAGAGTAAGTTCCGAATGAAAGAAGCCACCTGTCAATTATATAATTTTAACACATTCATAGTAATCTCATCATGGATTTAGGAAAAAGAAACTATCTGAATATTTTATCCTTCTCAGTCAAAAAGAGTATTGAAAAAACTGAATGACACAGTGACCTAATACATTGTACTCAAATTAAGCTCTATCATTAGTATGATTTCCTCACCAGCATCCCCACCACACCCCCTAATTTAATACTAGAGCTCATCCTTCCTGATAAGACTTTCCTCAACCTAGGCATCTGTTTTAATTATCTAGTGTTGCTATAACAGAAATACCACAACTGGATGACTTTAACATAGAGAAATTTATTCTCTCACAGTCTAGGAGGCTAGAAGTCCAAATTCAGGGTGCCAGCTTCAGGGGAAAGCTTTCTCTCTCTGTCGGCTCTTGGGGAAGGTCCTTGTCATCAATCTTCCCCTGTTCTAGGAGCTTCTCAGTGCAGCACCTCGGGTCCAAAGGATGTGCTGTGCTCCGGGCACTGATTTCTTGGTGGTATGAGGCCCCTCTGTCTCTCTGCTCGCTTCTATTATATCTCAAAAGAGACTGATTTTTTTTTTATTTTATCCCATACAAAAACTTATACATACATTGTTATATGACACTAATTGCTCTCCCCATACTGTGACAGCACACTCCTCCTTTCCACCTTTGATTCTCCATGTCCATTCAACCAGCTCCTAACCCTCTCTGCCTTCCCATCTCACCACTGGCCAGAAGCTGCCCATTTAGTCTCTTGTATCTACTTGAGCTAAGAGTCACACTCCTCACGAGTATCACTTTATGTCCCACATTCCAGACCAATCCCTGTCTGAAGAGTTGGCCTTGGAAACTGTTTTTGTTCTGGGTTGATAAGAGAATCCAGGGGCCATGCTTTCCGGGGTTCCTCCAGTCTTGGTCAGACCATTAAGTCTGGTCTTCTTGCTAGAATCTGAGTTCTGCACCCCACCTTTCTCCTGCTCCATCAGGGACTCTCTCTTGTGTTCCCTGTCAGGGCGGTCATTGGTGGTAGCCGGGCACCATCTAGTTCTGCTGGTCTCAGGCTGACAAAGTCTCTGGTTTATGTGGCCCTTTCTGTCTCTTGGGCTAATACTTTCCTTGTGTCTTTGGTGTTCTTCATTCTCCTTTACTCCAGGTGGTTGGGACCAATTGATGCATCTTAGATGGCCGCTTGCAAGCTTTTAAGACCCCAGATGCCAGTCACCAAAGTAGGATGCAGAACGTTTTCTTAGTAAGCTTTGTTATGCCAATTGACCTAGATGTCCCCTGAAAGCATGGTCCCCAGACCCCTACCCCTGCTACTCTGCCCCTCAAAGTGTTTGATTGTATTCAGGAAACTTCTTAGCTTTGGTTTAGTCCAGCTGTGCTGACTTCCCCTGTAGTGTGTGCTGTCCTTCCCTTCACCTAAGATAATTCTTATCTACTATCTAGTTAGTAAATAATCCTCATCCTCCCTCCCCACCCTCGTAACCATCAGAGGATGTTTACTTTTGTGTTTAAACCTTTTCTTGAGTTCTTATAATAGTGGTCTTATACAGTATTTGTCCTTCTGTGACTGACTAAATTCCCCCTCAGCATAATGCCGTCCAGCTTCCTCTATGATATGTTTCACGGCTTCGTCGTTGTTCTTTATCATTGCATAGTATTCCATTGTGTGGATACACCATAATTTGTTTACCATTCGTCCTTTGATAGGCACCTAGGTTGTTTCCATCTTTTTGCTATTGTGAGCAGTGCTGCAATGAACATGGGTGTGCATATATCTATTCGTGTGACGGGTCTTATTTCTCTAGGATATATTCCAAGGAGTGGGATTGCTGGATCATATGGCACTTCTATTTCTAGCTTTTTAAGGAAGCGCCAAATCGATTTCCAAAGTGGTTGTACCATTTTACATTTCCACCAACAGTGTGTAAGTGTTCCAGTCTCTCCACAACCTCTCCAGCGTTTATTATTTTGTGTTTTTTGGATTAATGCTAGCCTTGTTGGGGCAAGATGATATCTCATTGTAGTTTTGATCTGCTTTTCTCTAATGGCTAGTGATCATGAGCATTTCATGTGTCTGTTATCCACCTGAATATCTTCATTGGCTAAGTGCCTGTTGAAATCCTTTGCCCATTTTTTAATTGGGTTATTTGTCTTTTTGTTGTTGAGGTTTTACAGTATCTTGTAGATTTTAGAGATTAGACGCTGATCAGATTTGTCATAGCCAGAATTTTAGTCCCAGACTGTAGGTTGTCTTTTGACTCTTTTTGTAAAGTCTTTTGATGAGCATAAGTGTTTGATTTTTAGGAGATCCCAGTTATCTAGGCTCTCTTCTGGTGCTTGTGCATTGTTACTTATGGTTCATATTGTGTTTATGCCATATATTAGGGCTCCTAGCGTTGTCCCTATTTTTTATTCCATGATCTTTATCGTTTTTGATTTTATATTTAAGTCTCTGATTCATTTTGAGTTAGTTTCTGTGAATGATGTGAGGTATGGGTCTTGTTTCAGTTTTTTGCAGATGGATATCCAGTTATGCCAGCACCATTTGTTAAAGAGACTGTCTTTTCCCCAACT
>NW_004443995.1:987093-1024528 GCF_000243295.1 Trichechus manatus latirostris
TTGATATTGACTGTTGTCTACAAGCCATCAATAATTATTATATTTATTTTCTGTTTGCTTACTGTGTCCTAGCTTCTTGTTTTGTTTTGATATGCCCAAATAGGCTGCTCATATGAGCTAGTTTGATTATTGGCACCTCTGAAGCTCTAATGTCCTATCACCAGGTGGTTAGATCTGTTCCTACATTTGTGAGCTCGGGAGTCTGCCCACTCCTTCTGTATGGATTCAGCTCACATGCCTTGGTAGATAGCCACTAAGTGTGTGGTGGAGGCTCTCACTTACAGTCCTAGACATGCATGGGTGATTAGTGTAGGCACAGGCATCTGTCTGTAGCAGGGGGACACACTATGAGCGAGGCAGGAGCCTGATGGCCACCCCAGAGTGTCCAGGAGGAAGGCGTGTCCCTGTTCCCTAGAGTGTGTAGGTGGATGGGTTTTGCAACCAGACTATGAGTACCCAAGGCTGTTGGCTGTAAGGACTAGGGGGCACCTCTTATTCATGGGCACCTATCACAGGTGCCTAGGTGACATGGGTGGAGCCACCAGTCCTCAGGCCCCTGATGTGGGTAGGTGAAGACCCTGCTTAATGGGCAGAGCAGTGTCAAATGTCAAGAACCTGCCAGTTTGCAGCTGAAACAGTTGAAGTTAGACTTCTGGTATATACCCTGTTGTACTGTGGTAATGAGGGCCTACAATGTTGAAATGGGCCCACACAAGTCTATGCAGGGGGAAAGGCACTCAAAGTCCAAGGATGCCTTATGCCTGTGCCTAGGCAAAAGAGATGTGCCTACCCTGGGTTCCTGGCTTAGGGGAGATGGCAGTTTATTTTTTCCCCTGTTTATTAATTTGTTCAATATCCAAGGTAGGTAGAATGCCTATGGGTGTGTGATGGATCCTACTTCCAGCCCAGGGGGCTCGGCAATTGCTGAAGCTGGTCTGGGAACCAGTGCAGAGCATGGAGCAAGAAGGTAAATGGGAGAGAGGTTTTTCCTTAAGGGTGGTGTTTTTATCCCCATGGTAGACGGTACACAAGTGCTTATCTTTCACTGATCCAGGGCTGCTTGTCACTGGTTCTGGATGGCCATGTAGAATCTCTGCTGCTGGGTCTCTCCTGGTGCAGAAAACATGCCTCCCGAGCACCGCTGCTTGCCTGCCTCACCACTCACCCATAAGCTGATCTGGCCTGAAGGGCTCAGGCTCTTGCCGGGTCAGGTCTGGCAACTCCTCCCTGCTTCTGAACTGTCTATCCCTCCCCCGCCACTCAGTCCAGTTCCTCAACTCTGCCTTTGATGTTCAGGGCTCCCAGATTGCCATATATAACTGGTTCACTTTTCTTTTCAGGTCTTTGTTTTAAGAGGGTCCACTGGTACTGTCTGAGTACTCCGCCATCTTGGCCCTTCCTCGCCTAAGCCAGTCTCTTTTGAGATATAAAAGAGAGAAGAGAGCAGAAAGGCATGGGGACTTCATACTACCTAGAAATGAAAGCCAGGAGAATAGCGCATCTTTTGGACCCAGGGTTCCTGTGCAGAGAAGCTCCTGGACCAAGGGAATATCGATGACAAGGACCTTCCTCCTGAGCCAACAGAGAGAAAGCCTTTCTCTGGAGCTGGTGCCCTGAATTCAGACTTCTGTCCTACTAGACTGTGAGAGAATAAACTTCTAGTTTGTTAAAGCCATCCATTTGTAGCATTTCTCTTACAGTAGCACTAGATAACTAACATAACAATTTTCTTTAAATGGCTCATACTTCAATTTTGATGCATGTTTTGTAATAAATGCTATAATTACAAATGAAAAGTTGTCATAAAAGAAAATTCAATGATCAGAAAACAAATATTGTAACAAATTACTATATTTAATTTTTAGATAGCTCTTTCATCTCTAACATGTTATAATTAAAAACATTTCTTTCTGTTCTTTGCTCTTACGGATTCTTCAATGATGTCACAATTAAGCTACCAAACAATATCTGCTTCCATACATAATAAGGATAATGAATCAAGTCTTTCTTGAATCATTGTTGTGCACTTGCTTTTCCTTGTATCCCGTCTGCTTGGCATCTAAAGATCTCTGCTTTGGACAACTTGTGCCCCTGTTTTATTGATGCCCTAAGCGCATGCTTACCTTCTTTATTGGGTAATCCATCCCTGATGGGGCCAGAATCAATATCCTTATTAGTCACACATGCATCAGTGTAAGAATTACACATTAACCATTTGTCCTAGCACTAAGATCCACAGGAGACAGCTTCACCATCAGTGTCTTTAAAACATTTTGTTTTGTTTTATTTTGAAGTCTACATACAACATATATTGTGTTAATCATACGACTCATATCAGGAAAGTTTTTTTTTTTTCCTCTCTTAAACTTTTTACCTTCAAGGAACTGAAACAATTAACCTTTGATTTTTTTTTCCACTGTGCAATTTCATCTACCAGTTTTACGTAGTATTATATACATTCCATGTTATTCAAATGAATAAAAACCACGTTTAAGAGCAATTTCTAAATACATATTTCAACCAGGAATTAATTTTAAATAGAACCTGCCCTAGGTTTTTCTTTGCTTTTTAGGTTTATGACTGTTAATATAAACTTGACCCATTTGTTCCCTAGATGTGTAACCAAGTGGGGTATGGACTTAATGAGAAGATTGAAAACAGTATGAGAATTGTTATTATTCATACTTTCATATTTTCTGCAATTATACTCTAAAAGAAAAGTCTGCTTGTGAATTTCAGGTGATACAGAATTCTCCCCAGACCTCTTTCATTAATTTCTTCATTTACTAGACAAATACTTTTGCCCTGGTGCGCTCAGCTGCTATACAAAATGTTGGCAGCTCAAATCCACCAGTCACTCCTTGGAAACCCTATGGGGCAGTTCTACTCTGTCCTATAGAGTAGCTATGAGTTGGAATCTACTTGATGGCAATGAGTTTGGTTTCTTTGGTTTTTATTTTAAGTGCTGGGAATATGAAGAGATATGAGACATTATCTCTGCCCTAGAGATCCTTAAATTGGAGTGGTGGAGACAGGACACAAACAGCAAATTATGACAAAAAGTTGCTCTGTGTCAAGTGATAATTGTGTGACATTGATAGAACAAAACAAATGAAAACAAACCTGCTGCCGTTGAGTCGATTCCTACTCACGTGACCCTATAGCACAGAGTAGAACTGCCCCGTGGGGTTTCCAGGGAGAAGCCGGTGGCTTCGAACTGCTGACCTTTTGGTTAGCTCTTAACCACTGTACCACCAGTGTTATCTGGGTACTGATATACATTAACAATTATGTGGGTCATTCTTTTTCAATTAATCATGATGCACTTACTTATTTTCCCTTGAATTGCTGTTTCAATTTTATATTGCTACTTAAGTCTTGATATTTAATTGATCTGCTCCAGTTTCAAAAGTTCTGTTTTTCTGTTTATCGTCGTAAAGTTTCAAAGCAATTTAAGCACTGAGTCTGTATCTTAAACTTTTTTTGTATTCCTCAGTCAATATGTATAAAATGCACAGTATATTACATGTAGGTGCTAAATATATTTTTCTTTAGTAAATATAATATATAGGAAACAAAAGTTAATCTGCATACCAAAATATGAATTAGACAAATCTCTTTCCAACTTAAAAACTATATAAATTATTAAGTTCACTTTTCATATCTACAACTGGAGGAAAACGTAGAAGACTGGCAGAAGAAACGGAAGAGAGCAATAAAAGATGAAAGACATATAAAATAGCTAAAGAAATCAGTGTTATATAGTCATGAGAACAGAATCTAATGAGTGAATTTCACTCAACAGGGGCTACCTGTAGATCATTTCACTGAAGGAAGGATACAGGGGACTAGCCTTAAACTGCATCCAGAATGATTTACATAAGAGATTAAAAAATGAAGGAAATGTAAAGTAGGGCTACTCAAAGAGTAGTTCCTGGACACAGCATCACCTGCACAGTGGTTAGAATGGCTGGTTAGAATGGCACATTCCACATCCCCACTCAGATCTACTAAATCGGAATGTGTGTTAGAGGGAGGGCTGGGCTCAAGAATTTTGTTTTTACAAGCATGTCAGGCAGCTCTAATGCAAGCTCACATTTTGTAATCACTGTGCTAAAGGATCTTTGCTGGGAAGAGTGAACATGAAATACTCCGTTGGGTCTTCACTTCTCTCAAAACTACTAATTTGATTAGCAATCCGATTCAGTAATTATCTCTGAAACCAAACAAAGCACTGTGTGTGCACCATTCATTGGAAGTGCAGCTTGCCAAGCCCATTAGTCTTCCTAGGCATTCCACCTTGCCGGCCTCCCTAACCTAGTGCCACAGTGGGAACAAGGGAGTGGCTCAGCCTCAAAGTGCTGAGCACTCACTCACGCTAGACACCTGAGTGCTCACTGCCTAGCCGAGACTGCAGATAGGGATTTCAGGAACTGTGGATGTTCTGGAAAAAATGTGGTAGAGAAAAAGGAGAAGGAAAAAGAAAAGAAGAAGGAGAAGAAGGCGAAGAAGAAGAGAGATAAAGAAGTGACACAAATAGACGAATGAGTCATAAAAAAATAACAGAAGAATAAGAAGTAAGCATAAACATGAGAATAGAAGAAAAAAGAGAGCAATCTACAGTCAGAGGTGGGTTCAATTAGAAGCAAGGGAAAGAAGAGTTCAGAGTTAAATGCAAGGGAATGACAGATAATCTACCTCACACAGAGACTGTAAGGGTTAAATGAGTCAATATGTATAAAATGCAACAGTGTCTGGCAAGTGGTAAAAACACTAGGTAAGGGCTAACAGCGACTATGACTGAATAGGAGAAAAAAGGTGGAAGAGGAAGAGGGAAGAAACCACATTAGCTAACTGTGTAATATAGGAGCAGCCCTTTCTGAAGCAATGGACTAGATGACCTCTTATAACCTTTCACAATTTATGGTTATTATGTGGCTGGTATGTTATAAGACATATGTACATACACATACACACACATTCTTACCTATAGTGTGCATGTATATAAAATTAACTAGAAATACCTGTGGTATTTATTACTTCTTTTTTCGCAAATGGAATAAGTATTTTTATTGGCATGTCGAGGACATTTGTTTGAAAAAGTCATCTTTAAGTTACATAAAGAATATTTTTAAGAAATAAATAGAGAGTAAGCATTGCTACTAATAAATTCTTTTAAATTTTTCTTTTAAAATGTAGACATTCAAAGGTACTTTAAACTTGCCAGAAGCTCATAAAAATAGGAAAATCCATGGTTTGGGCTGACCTAGCATACAGAAACACAATGGGGTGCCTTGTTAATTACTTCCTTTAATGTGCTGAGCTTGGTTTCAGTATTCATTAGAGATCAGACTTCCAGGAGAATTTCCTGTTCATTTTGGCTAAATTATTATTGGTGGATTATATAGAAAAATAGAACATATTAATCAATTATACATAGTTTTGTGAAAGTATTAAATGAAAATATAAGAAAGAAAATGTATCTGCACTGCATCTAGCAAGAGGAAAAATAGACTATCAGACTAAATCTCAGAATACACTAGGGAAATTCAACTCTCTCATTGGCCACTGTAATGACTGACAGCATATGGGTTTGCACAAAGCAACTAGAAACATATTTTCTCCTTCCTTCTCGTGAAGTTACCAGATGGTCCCAAGGAAAGAATATGCTTTTTCTCTACTTTTACTTATCCAGAAAATAAATATCTTAAATGTAACTGTATTACAGCTTTCATGATTCCACTGTGATTGAGCACACCTAGGAAATGATGTTACACAAAGAAAATGCTAGTACTTTAGGAATCAATCTAAGCATTAAGTCATTCAAAGACATTAAGCAAGATGCTTTGTATGCGATTCCCTGGTACATATATAAACATTAAAACGAACTGCTCTGTCTATGGCTTGTTAGAAAGAATGACAATCCATGCTCTTTGTTCTCAGGAATACTTCAGTTCCGTGTGTATGTGAGGCAAGGGGAGGTGGATGGGTGGTAGTATTGCTGATCAGAAAGTAAACCATCTGGTGGCCACATGCTTCTCTGATTGATGAAATCAGAAATTTCACTTTTAGAAAGTACATTTTTCCTGGGATTGGAATCTTCAACCTATTAGATTCCAAGATTATCCAAATACTGATAGTGGTCATTCTATTTTTAAATTATTGAATTCAAAAGTTCCTGAAATAATGTTTCAATTCAAAGCCCCCATGCTGTGGCTGCTAGTTAGTTCACCTGATTAGAGCAGGTTGTTAATGAGAGCAAAGTTGGAAGATTCATACAAACACATGGTAATTAGTTTTTCAGTCCCTAGTGCAAATGGCTCTAACCTTAGGCCATTTTACAAATAAAAGAGGCCAGGGTGAGAGGGTGGGGATGAACTGGTAGAAATCTATTGTCATCCTCAGAGATAAATGAAGATATCACATCCACTTCAATATTTAAGGGAAAGAATGGGTGAATTTCAGTGAAAGGGCCTCCAGGACATTATGCATTTTAATAAGTTATACAATCATTTCCTGAGGAGACTTAACTGTGGTCATAAATCTACAACTCTTGTACTATTTATGCACACAAGATTAAACTTCATCCTATGCTGAATATTTAAGGAAGTATTATACCTTTTCAGGGAAAATGTACTTTATTCAAATACTGAATATTTTCTGAACCAGAAATTTAGGGGCAATAAAATATATAAAGCTTGCTTTTTATGATAAAATAACTCCATTGCGATGCAAATCAATACACCTTGGGGACAAAAGTATGTTAAAAAAGTGGAAAATTGAAAAAAAAAAACAGAAACATAAAAAATAAATATTCCTAAAATATTTTTATTAAATTACATAACTATTCAAAAATGACATTTAATATGTATAAAAAAAATAGTTGAATACATCTTTCCATCCACATAAAAATATAACTTAAAAAATAAACCATTAGGAACTAAGACATTGTAATATAATCCTTATAATTCCCACAAATTAAAGGGTTCTAATCTTTCCTCCAATACCTTTATTTTCCATTCTCAATGATTCCTTCTAACGCTATTTAAAGAAAATGAATCCCAGATTATACAAATAAGTAAATCAAACTATTTCTTAAATGCCCCTGAACAAAAACTCTCTCTTAAAAGAGGTACACACAAGTAATAATTTCTTTGACTAAAATATATTTTCTTGTTGAAAGATAGATATTGTCTTCATCACTAAATACTAGCTTACAAATTGATACTAAAAATCTATGAAAGAATGATCCAAAGGGCACAAATATTTATTGAACACCTACTATGTACTTGTATGTGCTTTGTGCCAGGAGGAAAGAGTATAAAGAGAGGGTAGACGAAAAAGGCTAAATACTCTCTATACTTCAAGGAACTGAGGGTGCAAGAAGATAGCCACAAAGGGAATGATATATTTAAAGCACTGAAAGAGAAAAAACTGCCAACCAAGAATACTATATACCCAATGAAACTATCCTTCAAGAATGAGGGTGAAATTGAAACATTCCCAGACAAACAGTAGCTGACAGAGTTCATATCCAGCAGACAGGTCCTACAAAAAATACTAATGGGAGTTCTGTAGATGGAAGGGCAAAAACACTAGAAAGTAATTCAAAGCTATACATAAAAAGAAAGATTCCTAATAAAGGGAAATGCATAAACAGGTATAAGGGCTAGTAATAAGGTATTCATGCCTGATAATTCAAATGCTTTTTTCTTCGTGGTTTTTAATAACAAATATAGAAAAGGCAAGCATAAAATTAAGTTATAGGACCCATGAAGTATAAAGATGTAATTAGTGATAACAACAACAAAAGGCGGCAGGGAGAGGAATGGTATAGATACAGAACTTCTTGTACGTTACTGAAGTTGTTGGTACCAATTTACCCTAGAATGTTATAAATACAAGCCCTTAAATGTAATATTCATGGTAATCACTAAGAAAATATATTAAAAAAACACATAAAAAAAGAAAGAAGGGAACCAAAAAGGCTCACCACAATAAACCAACAAAACAAAAAGCAAGGAGTGCTAAAGGACTAAGACAAAGAAGGCTTCCAACACACAAAAAACAAATAACAAAATAGCAGAAGTAAGTCACTTCTTATCAGCAATTAGAGTAACTGTAAATGGACTAAATGATCCAATCAAAAGGCAGAAAGTGGCAGAATTAACTTTAAAAAAAATCCAATTCTATACTGTTTATAAGAGACGTGCCTTAAACCCAAAGATACAGAGGTTGAAAGCACAAGGATGGAAAAAATATGTAAATTTTTTTCCATGCAAATAATAACAAAAAGAGAACAAAGGTGGCAATTTTAATATCAGACAATGTAGAATTTAAGACAAAATCCATTAGAAGAGCACCCAATATAGAAGCATCTAAATATATAAAGCAAACACTGATAGAATTGAAGGGAGGAATAGATAGTACTACAATAATAGCTGGAGACTTCAATACACCATTTTCAATACTGGACAGAACATCTAGAAAGAAGATCGACAAGGAAACAGAAGTCTTGAATGACACTAGAAACCAACTAGATTTAACAGATATATATAGAACACTCCACCCCCAAACAGCACAGTATACTTTCTACTGCAGCACACAAGGATCATTCTCCAGGATAGACATTTTAGGCCACAAAGCAAGTCTTGATAAATTTAAAGAGACTGAAATCATACAAAGTATTTTCTCTGACTGCAACAGAGTGAAGCTAGAAATCAATAACAGAAAAACAAACCCTGGAAAATACACAAACATATGGAAATTAAATAACAGACTATTAAACTATTAGTTATCTAGTGCTGCTATAACAGAAATACCACAAGTGGATGGCTTTAACAGAGAGAAATTTATTCTCTCACAGTCTAGTAGACTACAAGTCCAAACTCAGGGCATCAGCTCCAGGGGAAGGCTTTCTCTCTCTGTCGGCTCTGGAGGAATGTCCTTGTCATGAATCTTCCCCTGGCTGAGGAGCTTCTCAGTGCAGGGACCCCAAGTCCAAAGGACATGCTATTCTCCTGGCTCTTGTTTCTTGATGGTATGAGGTCCCCCTGTCTCTCTGCTCACTTCTTTCTTTTACATCTCAAAACAGATTGACTTAAGACAAAATCAACATAACTGCCACTAATCCATCTCATTAACATAGTGATAGGATTAACAACATATAGGAAAATCAGATGACAAAATGGTAGCGAATCACACAATACTAGGAATCATGGCCTAGCCAAATTGATGCACATATTTTTGGGGGACACAAGACAACTACCAATGGAGCAAGGGAGAAATCAAAACAGTAATTAAAAATTTTCAGTTGTCAAATGGAAATGAAGCACAACATACCAAAACTTATGGGATGCAGTGAAGGCAGTACTCATTTATAGCAATAAATGCCTATACGAAGAAAGAAGGAAGATCTCAAATCAACAGCCTAATTTGACAACTTCAGGAACTAGAAAGAGAAAAGCAAACCAAGCCTAAATTTACCAGAAAAAAGGAAAATAACAAAGATCAGAGCAGAAATAAATAAAATTGAAAACAGAAAAATAATAGAATCAATAAAAACAGAAGTTGGATCTTTGAAGAGATCAGTAATTGACAAACCTTTAACTAGTCTAACAAAGAAGAGAAAATATGCAAATAACGAAAATAAAAAATGAAAGGGGACATTACTACAGATCTCATAGAAATAAAGAGAATTGTGACAAAATATTGTGAAAAACTGTATGGTAACATACTGGATAACCTAGATAAATAGACAAATTCTTAGAAGCACACAACCTACCCAAACTGACTCAAGAGGAAATAGAAAGTCTCAATAGACCCGTAACAAGTGATCACAAACCTCCCAGCAAAATAAGTCCTGGATCAGAGGGCCTCACTAAGGAATTCTGCCAAACATTTAGAGAAGAATTGACACCAATAGTGTTTAAACTTACCCAAAAGATATAGAAGGAAGGAATATTCCCTAATTCCTTCTATGAAACAAACATAACCCTGATACTAAAACCAGACAAAGACACCACAAGAAAAGAAAACTACAGGCCACTATCTCTTATGAATCTAGATGAAATAAATCCTCAACAAAATACTAGTAAACAGAATTCAACAGCATATTTAAAAAGGCATACATCATGACCAAGTGGAATTTATCCCAGTAATAAAGAGATGGTTCAACATTAAAAAATTGATCAACGTAACACACCACATTAATAGAACAAAGGAAAAGAAACTCATGATCGTCTCTATGGTTACAGGAAAAGCATTTGGTAAAATTCAACACCCTTTCTTGTTGAAAACACTAAAGAAGATTGGAATAGAAGGGAAATTCATCAGTATGACTCAGGACATATATGAAAGCCAACAGCCAACATTATACTTAATGGAGAAAGACTTAGAGCTTTCCCTTTGAAATCAGGAACAAGACAAGGGTGCCCACTCTTACTACTTCTATTCAACACTGCATTAGAAGTCCTAGCCAAAGCAATAAGACACAAATAAATAAATAAATAAAAGGTATCCAGATTGGAAAAGAAGTAAAATTATCTCTAGTCATGGATGATATGATACTATATATAGAAAATTGCAAAGAGTCCACAAGAAAACTAGAGCTAATAGAGGAATTTAGCAAAGTTGCAGGGTACAAAGTCAACAACAGCAAAAATAATCAGTTTGGTTTCTATGCACCAGCACTGAGAAATCTGAAAAGGAAATTAGGGAAACAATCCCATTCCAATAGCATCAAAGAGAACAAAATACCTAGGAATAAATTTAACCAGGGGTGTGAAGGACTTATACAATGAAAACCATATAACACTTCTAAAAGAGATTAAAGAAGACTTAAATAAATGGAAAGATGTTTCATGTTCATGGATTGGAATACTTAATATTGTTAAGATGTCAATCTTACCCAATCTATAGATTCAATGTAATCCTGATCAAAATTCCAACGGCCTTCTTTACAAAAATAGAAAAAACCAATCCTCAACTTTATATGGAATGGCAAGAGGCCCCCAAAAGCTAAAACAATGTTGAAAGAGAAGAACAAAGTAAGAGGACTCACACGTCCTGATTTTAAAACATACTATACAGCTACAGTAATGAAAACAGTCTGGTATTGGTATAAAAATAGACATATAGAGCAATGAAACAGAATTGAGAGTCCAAAAATAAACCCATATATCTGTGGTCAATTGATTTTTGACAAGGGTGTTAAGTCCATTAGATGGAGAAAGAAGAATCTCTTCAATAAACGGTGCTGGGAAAATAGGATTTCCACATGCAGAAAAATGAAACAAGATACGTGCCTCGAATTATACACAAAAACAAATTCAAAATGTGCAAACTAAAACCATAAAATTCTTAGAAGAAATGCTGTCAGGCCTAGCTTTTGACAATGGAGTATCTAATATAATAACAAAAGCACAAACATAAAAGGACAAATATTGTATGAGCTCACTTATAGAAAAAGACAAGAAAAGGCAAATGTATAGAGAACAAAGTTTATTAGTGGCTGCCAGGGGCAGGAGGGATGGGAAAAAGGGGGGTTAACGATGATGGAAAATCTCATTCATTAAGGGTAGAGCTGCATAGCCTATTACTGCAATAGCTGTCAATAAGTTGCACACCTGTAAAAATGTGAACTGGCAAAAACTGTGTGATAGATATTGTTATGGATTAAATTTGTCCTCCAAAAATGTGTGTCAACTTGGCTAGGCCATGATTCCCAGTATTGTGTGGTTGTCCACCATTATATGATCTGATGTGATTATCCTACATGTTGTAAATCCTAACCTCCATGATGTTAATGAGGCAGGATTAGAAGCAGTTATGTTAATGAGGCAGGACTCAATTTACAAGATTATGTTGTGTCTCGAGTTGATCTCTTTTGAGATATAAAAGATAGAAGCGAGCAGAGAGGAGTGGGACCTCATACCACCAAGGAAGAAATGCTAGGAGTGGAGCATGGTGTTTGGACCTGGGGTCCCTACCCTGAGAAGCTACTAGGCCAGGAGAAGATTGATGACTACGACATTCCCCCAGAACCAACAGAGAGATAAAGTCTTTCCTGGGAGCTGGCACCCTGGATTCAGACTTCTAGCCTCCTAGACTACGAAAGAATAAATTTCTTTTTGTTAAAGCCATCCTCTTGTGGTATGTCTGTTACAGCAACACTAGATAACTAAGACAAATATATTTACAACAATGGCAAAAAAAAAAAAAAGAGTAGCTGCTGAGGCTGCTTATGTACAACCAAACATCTTAAGACATTTGGTTTCTTTGGAGGTTTAGGGTCATGATTTCATGGGACATCCCACTTAATTGGCCTAATAACGTGTTTAGTGCTTCTGTTCTACCTCCTAGCTCTTTGCACAGTGCCTGGGGTCTTAAAATCTTGTAAGTGGCCATCCAAGGCACAACAATTAGTCTTTATTCACCTGGAGCAACACAGGAAGAAAGAGAGTCAGGAACAGGAGAAGGATATTGAATGTGTGGCTAATTGTCTCCATGAACAATTGTCTTCTTTGCCATGAGACCAGAAGAACTGGATGGTGCCCCGCTACCATTTCTGAACATTTTGATTAAAGATTCCATTGAAGAATCCAAATCAAAAGGAGGAAAATGCAGTACATAATTTCAAATTCTCATGGATTCCAGACTTCCTGGAGCCATGGAGGGTGGGTAAACCCATGAAACTATTGCCCTGATATAATCTTTTAACCTTCAGCCAAAAATATCCCAAAGTCTTCTTAAAGCCAAACAATGTTTTAGCTTACCTAGTGAAAAAGGTCTGCTTTGAGCTTTACGCTGTTTTAAGAACTATCTGTCTGGGCTCAAATTGACAACAGCAACTCAAAAGATTAAATGGGAATATTAGGGGGCAGTGAGTTTATGTTAATGGAGGAGGAACTACTCAGAAAAGAGGGTGAGAATGGTTGAACAACTCAAAGAATGGAATTAATGACACTGAATTGTACCTGTAGAAACTGTTGAATTAGTGTATGCTTTGCTGTGTATATGGTCAACAAACAACAACAAAAAAGAAAGTACCCACAACTTTAATACAAGACAGACAGGCATGCCAAAGCTAAGCAGAAAGTGCTTAAAGAGTAAAAAGTCGGAAGAGACTGCTTCTGGCTGGGAGAATTAAGGAACTCTTTATAAAAGAAGGATAATTGAGCTAGGATCTATATGGTACATGTAAGTATTTATTTGTGAAAAGGAAGATGGGAAGAAGGGCAAGTTGTTTGAAAGACAGATCAGACATATGGAGTTGGGAATGTACAGGCTATATTTAGGGGATGATGAAGTCCAAGCTCTTTAGTGTGGCAAGGAGGCCCTCCATATTCCAGCCACGGTTTCTAGCCTCATCTGTTCCTATTTTACTACTTGCAAATTTTCTCTCTCTTTAAGCCTGTGCTGTTCCCTGAACTTGAAAAGATATTCTCTTATCTCCTCTTTTTCCCAGGGCCACCTCCCCACCTCCATCTCAGCCAATTGACATCACCTTCTAGTGAAATTGACTGTTGTCTGTCTCCGTCCCTGGAGTTCGTTTACTGTTCCCTTGTCAGTCTCATCACAGTGCTTGGCACACAGTAGACACTAAATAAATATTTACCGGTTATTGAATGAGTGGCAGAAAATGGTCCAGGTTGGCTGAAGTGTAAGGTGTATGATTAACCAGAAAGATACAGTGGAGAAGATCACAGAGGGCATGAACACTATGTGTAGCAGTCATTAGTATTGTCTGCCAAATATTTCTGGTTCTATTCCTTGTTGGAAACATGGTACAATTGTACTTCCCAGCCCTCTTGGGAAGATGGGGTCATGTGACTAATTCTGGCCACTAAGTTTTGAGAAGAAGTGACATGTCACTTCCTGGTCAAAGCATTTAATTGCCAGTGCAAGACACTCCAGAAGAATCTACCAGCCTGAGTTTGAGTCACTAAAAACAAGCAGAGTCTGCCTGCTGATAGGTGATGGACATGTAACATGAGCAAGAAATAAACCTTTGTTGTCTTAATCCACAGAGATTTGTGAGTTGTTTGCTAACGCAGCATAACCTAATTTATACTGACTGTTGAACCATGCTAAGGAATTAGGCATTTGGAAGTTTATTAGGTGAGTCATTGGGAGTCATTAGCAATTTCTTTTTCTTTGGAAATAAGTGGATAATAATCTATCAGAGCTGGATTTCAGGAAGACTAGTTTAAGCATCCTTTTTAATGATAGGTTTGGATAAAAGAGGAGTTGAAGTCAGGGAGAGCAGTTAGGATGCTATCATAACCGTCTGGGTCTGTATTTCCCAAACTCATGTTCATTGATGTAGCATCAGAAAAAGCTTGGTAAAATAAGTTTATATATTATATTGTCTTTTTAGATCTTTACAATATACTTTAGGCAATTAAAGAAAGGTTAAGAGAGGGTACTTAAGAACCTACTTAACTTCATCTGGTGCAGTATGTACCTCTCAAACTTACTTGCTCTTGGAAAGCTTTGTGGGTTTTCTTTTTGGGGGGTGTGTTGGTGTTTTGCTCTGTTTTCTGTTTTTGCCTACCCTTTATGAACCTCTAGAAACCCTGGTGGCGTAGTGGTTGAGAGGTACGGCTACTAACCAAAAGGCCAGCAGTTTGCATCCACGAGGCTCTCCTTGGAAACCATATGGGGCAGTTCTACGTTGTCCTATAGTGTTGCTAGGAATTGGAATTGACTTGACGGCAACGGGTTTTTTTTGGGGGGGGTGGTTATGAATCTCTGATAGACTGAGCAGCAGACTGGGCAATACTGGTCTCTAAGTGACAGTGTAGTAACAGTAGAAATAGAAGAAAATGGAAATATTCAAAATCTTTGAGGTACATATGAGACTTGCTGACCCAGTGGATTTGGGAAATACTGAATGGAGTGGAGGAAAATAAAAGACTTCACATGGTGTGCCCTTAGTCTTCCTGAGAATGTCAAGAGGCAAACTAAAGCATAGGGAGGAGTAATAAAAAAGGGGTTCTCTTAGTTATCTAGTGCTGCTGTAACAGAAATACCAGCATGGCTTTAACAAAGAGAAATTTGTTCTCTCACAGTCTAGGCGGCTAAAAGTCCGAATTCAGGGCGCCAGCTCCAGGGGAAGGCTTTCTGTCTCTGTCAGCTCTGGGGGAAGGTCCTTGTCATCAATCTTCCCCTAGTCTAGGAGCTCCTAAGTGCAGGAACCTCCAGTCCAAATCAATCAGCCACTCCTTGGAAACCCTATGAGGCAGTTCTGCTCTGTCCCACAGGGTCACTGCGAGTCGGGATTGACTCGATGGCAATGGGTTTGGGTTTTTTTTAAGTAGGTTTAAGAGTGTTAGTTTTGCTTTTATTTCATATGTATGACAGGAAGACACAAGCACTTCTCTAAGGGGAAGAAGGAACTAGCAAGGTATTAAAGATACAAGAGATGGAGTTGTTGGGGATGAGATGGGATGACATGAAAGTCTTGGGTGGAAGTGCTGTTATCTTTGGTAAGGAGATGAGAGGCTTCTTTCTCTGGAAGGAGGAAGAAGCACAAGGTGGGCACAGATAGACTGAATATTAAGGAGAAAAAGAAGAGCATTAGACTAAGTTTTTGTTGGATGAAATAAAGATTCCGAGAGAATAAAAATATAAGATTATCTATAATGGCAGCAACTGAGTGGATCTGAGGAAAGCGGAAGTTTGAGACAGTTACTACTGGGGATGCAATAGAGATCACTGCAGCAGATCATTAGCAGTATTATGAATCATGGGATAGCTGCTGAAATTCTGGGCAGGGTGATTCTTTGTTGTGCAGGGCTGTCCTGTGCATTGCAGAGCATTAAGCATTGCTCAGCCCTCAAAGCTACTTGATGCCAAGATTGCTCTCCTCTCATTGTGATAACCCCCACCAGCTTCCAAATGCTCTGAGGTGAGAATCAGATAGCTGACATTAAATGACCTAACACTAGAGTAGAATCAAGTCACATTAGTATATGGCCTTCCCCATAACACTCAGGAATCTAGGATCAGTGCCCAGTAGTTTCAAGTGTTGATAAGAAGGCAATAAATGACTTTTTCTTAGGTTTTTCTGCATTGATTGAGAATATTTATATCTATCCCCACGCTCCCTCCATACTGTTTCCAGTAACAGCAATTCCTAAGAAAACATAGCATTTTAGAGCCAAATACTGTTGCACAGGGGTTTAATTATTGTCAATTCAGAGACATTTTTATAGGCAATGTATGTCTAAACTCTGATCCAAAGCTGGTTTTATAACCTTGGTTTTATGCCCAGGATGTCAGGATAGGGTAGGGACCAGAGTAGGAGTACCAGGAATGAGGCTAAAATGAAATAGAGGATTTAGCCTTTAAGACACCGTCAGCCAAGGTTTCAGGACAGAGCACTGGTATCCAACACAAACATGGATCAGGTACTGGGGGTTTGAAAATATAGCTGCTGACCTGCCCCAACAAACACAGCTCTAGAAATTGACATATTAGCAAAACTGTCTATGGAAGACTTGTAACTGCCCTGCCTGAGAAAAGGTCTAAGTTAAATATAGCCTCTTATCAAAATAACTCACGGGTACTGATACATAGTACTATCTCAGAGCTATCTGACTTAACATTTTTAAAAAAGTCTCAGTCTACCTTGCCTGCTAATCAGATCACAATCTTAGCCTTCCTGATTCTGTCCTGTCTACGCATGGCTAAGCCAGTGGTCTTCAATCTGCTAACAACTTTCACCCTATTTCAGTCCTAGTCTATGGGTCATAGCCCTCAAATTGAGCCTGGCCAGTGGTGGTTCAGTTGCAGTCCCAGCTCATTTCAAACACTCCTCCCTCTAAAAACACTGATGTGATCTGTCTGGTTTTGGTCACTACCTGTCAGACCAAACTCGTGAATAAGCCTTCTAAATTCAATGCCCTGTCTTCTAACTCTTGCTTGTCAAAGTGTAGGAACATTTTGCAGCCCCAGTAGCTATTGCCCTGAGATTTCCAAATGTCTAGAAGAGGTCAGGAGTCCCTGAGTGGTGCAAACGGTTAACATGCTAACCAGAAGGTTGGAGGTTCGGTCCACCCAGAGGTCTCTTGGAAGAAAGGCCTGGCCATCTACTTCTGAAAAATCAGTCATTGGAAACTCTATGGAGCACAGTTCTACTTTGACAACATGGGGTTGCCATGATTCGCAACTGCTAAAATAGGCCACAGCATTCCAGAAGACCTACCTTTAATGTGAAGATACAGCTTTTGGTGGCTTTATTTGGGGAGGAAAATGTATGTCTTAGACACCTAGTGCTGCCATAACAGAAATACCATAAGTGGATGGCTTTAACAAAGAGACATTTATTTTCTCACAGTCTAGTAGGCTAGAAGTCCAAATTCAGGGTGTCAGCTCCAGGGGAAGGCTTTCTCTCTCTGTTGGCTCTGGAGGAAGGTCCTCATCATCATCGGTCTTCCCTTGGTCTGGGAACATCTCAGCGCAGGAACCTCAGGTCCAAAGGATGTGCTCTGCTCCCGGGTGCTTCTTTCTTGGTGGTATGAGATCCCCAACTCTCTACTTGCTTCCCTTTCCTTTTATCTCTTAAGAGATAAAAGGTGATGCAGGCCACACCCCAGGGAAACTCCCTTTACATTGGAACGGGGATGTGACAATCCCACCATAATCCTCTTTAATGTAAAATTACAATCACGAAATGGAGGACAACCACACAATACTGGGAATCATAGCCTAGTCAAATTGATACACACATTTTTTGGAGGACATAATTCAATCCATGACATTCTACCTTTTGGTCCCCAAAAAATCACATCCTTGCAACATGCAAAACATAGTCATCCCATCATATCCTAGCAAAGTCTTAACTCCAGGTCCAAGATCCAGAAATTTCTGCTCATCTGTGAAATCTAGAATACAAGTCATCTGCTTCCAAAGGTACAGTGGTAGGACAGGCACAAGCTAGACATTCCCATCACAAATGGGAGAAATTGGAGGGAAAGAAGGCATAACAGGCACCAAGCAAGTCAGCAGAACATATTACATTAACCCTCAAGGCTTTAAAATAATCCTCTGTTGTCTAAGACAATTTACACAATGGCACTGCCCTCCAGACTATAGGTATTGACCACACTCTCCAGATTAAGTGGAGGCCTCTAGGCCCTGGGTTTCAGCTCTGTCTTCCAGGACCACTGAGACAGCAACTCTGCTCCCTCGGCTTTAGGCGCACCATTCTCCCAGTTCATCTGAGTGGCAATTCTACCCTTAGAAACACCAGAAGCCATGGCTCCACCCTTTGAAACCCTTGAGGTCACAGCCATACCTTTTGAGACTGAGGCAGCTCAGCTTCTTGTGTTCCTTGTCTCTTCAGCTTCTGCTTCTTAGGGCCTCTCAGCCCTCAGGCCTCACGCCTGCATTTGCCCTGCTGGGGCAAGTGTTCCAAAGCTCAGTAGCTCCACTGATAAGTGCCTGGAGTCACCCCACTCCACCAGGAAGCCTCCGGCGCACAGGCACTCAGCTCTCTCGCTCCATGGGTTGGCTCCAGCGCCATCTTGCTCTGGTCTCCTGGTTCTGCTGCTGCTGGTTCTTTGCCACTGCCGCTCCTCTATCCATGCACAGTTTCAAAACCACTTTCACATTTTAGGTATCTGTTAAAGCAGCACCCCACGCCCAGTATCCAATTCTGTCTTAGTCATCTAGTGCTGCTCTAACAGAAGCAAGTGGATGGCTTTAACAAAGAGAAACTTATTTTCTCATAGTCTAGTAGGCTAGAAGTCCAAATTCAGGGCATCAGCTACAGGGGAAGGCTTTCTCTCTCTGTTGGCTTTAGAGGAAGGTCCTCGTCATCAGTCTTCCCCTGGACTAGGAGCTTCTCTGCGCAGGAACTTCAGGTCCAAAGGATGTGCTCTGCTCCTGGGTGCTTCTTTCTTGGTGGTATGAGGTCCCCAACTCTCTGCTTGCTTACCTTTCCTTTTATCTCTTGAGAGATAAAAGGTGGTGCAGGCCACACCCCAGGGAAACTCTTTTTACATTGGATCAGGGATGTGACCTGGGTAAGGGTGGTGTTACAATCCCACCCTAATCCTTTTAATGTAAAATTACAATCACAAAATGGAGGACAACCACACAATACTGAGAATCATGGCCTAGCCAAATTGATACACACATTTTTTGGGGGGGACATAATTCAATCCATGGCAAGGTATCAAGAACAATGTACAGCTTCACTGCTGCTTTTAATCAGACAAAAAACATTAATGAACTAAAATA
The DNA here is from genome assembly GCF_000243295.1 of Trichechus manatus latirostris. NCBI lineage: Eukaryota > Metazoa > Chordata > Mammalia > Sirenia > Trichechidae > Trichechus > Trichechus manatus. The sequence goes on from NW_004443995.1 coordinate 1,006,345, forward strand.
AAGAAAATGTGCAATGTGTTTAAGTGGACCATATTGCAAATCAGAGACTGCAGAAAGGATTATTTATGTAGAAGTAGAGGGTCTATTATACTGCCTTAAGCTTTGAGTGCTCTGATTGTTGATTTCAGACTATAAAGAAATTGTTCTAATTATTTATTTTATTCCTCTGGTCCTAGATTAAACTGTTAAAATATGTGAATTTCTGAAAGTCAGCTATCAGAAAATAAATAGAAGTTAGAAGATAATGAAATAATAAACTGCTAGAAGAAAAACTGGGTAGTTTATTTTTCTTTGAAAATGTTAACAATTATTTTTAAAGAAAACATAACATAATTATGTCAACACATATATAATTTCGAGTTTTAAAATATATATAATAGTCCATGTTCTGAATATATTTATTATACTCTTAATCTTGTAATTTCTGGACAGGAAAGGAAGGACAAAAGGGATTTTAAGAGGTAAAAAGGTATTCTTTAAATATATGTATATATGCAAATGTATAAGAAAAAAACAAATATGGTGATAATAAAGAAATACTGTACTATCTACAGAACATTAGGGAAAAGAAGATTAAAAGGTGTATCTTGGCCAAAAGGCCAATTCATAGAATTAGTGAATTATAATGCTATTAAAAAGGAGTGGATTTTCTGACTCCAAGTATATTTAAAATAATCATCTTTTGCCAAAATTATTATATTGAGAGCCACAACTTATATGAAGCACACGTTTGTGTGTGTGTGGGTTTGTTATGTCAACGAGTAAGGAGTATGGCATTGTAGCATTAGACAGCTTAATATAACTTAACCAATATACCAAAAAAAAAAAACCAAAAAACCAAAACCATTGCCATCGAGTCGATTCTGACTCATAGCGATGCTATAGGACAGAGTAGAACTGCTCTGGAGGGTTTCCAAGGCTGTAAACTTTAGGGAAGCAGACTGCCACATCTTTCTCCAATGGGATGACTGGTAGGTTCGAACTGCTGACCTTCCATTCAGCAGCGGAGCACTTAACCACTACACCACCAAGGCTCCTCTAACGAATATATAAACAAAAAAATGATTTGTTTTAATCCAAATGAAAATTTATTAAATGACTGAAATCAACTTTAGAGATGTGAAAAAAAAAATGGTTTCATAAGCAAAAACATGCCTATATTTGCAGAATTGCACTTATCCCCACTTCTTTTACAGGCCAGAACTTCTAAGTGATATGTCAGTAAGCCACTTGATAGATTTACCAGTGGCAGAAAATTGTTGTGACATATTAAAAAACAACAAGATGGTCATATGGGATGCAGTTGTCCTAACAGAGAAGTTACATGGAACAGCTTACTTGGTCAAAATTAGATATTCCCTTTTTGTAGGAATTCTCTCTCAGCACTGTAGACTGAGTATACATCTTTTTAGACTTCCTAAAGCACTTAATGTTTATGACGCGTAAAGATACTTTTTACTTAAGAAAAAAATTAAGAATTTTTTAGTAAAACCAATAATAAAATGAGAGTCCGTTGTAATGTTGGGATATTTGCCCCATTCTAAATCAGCTTGAGTTCATAATTAACAGAAAGGAAAAGAACTACATCAATTAATAAATGAGAAGTAGAACATTTCAGATTCTTTTTAGGATAATTTTGTCAGAGTAATATCTTTTTTTCTAGAACTTAAATCCACGTGGCATCTTTGTGGGAGAGCAAAACTTCATAGATATTCAGTAAAGCTAAACAGCATTTAATATAAATCAGAGAACCTTGCAATAAATTCTCAGTTCAACAAGATAAAGGCAAAGAATGTGCAAAACCAGCAAAACCTCCTTAATTTGAATCAGTGAAAAACTATTCCAAACAAGAGGGAAAGAACACCCTCAATTATAAAATCTCTTTAAAGAAACTTTTGTGAGTATCCAAAAAATAAAACAGGGTGAGAAGGGAATAGACAACTACATAGAAGTCCTTTAAATATACAGGTAGTCACTTTGTACGGTTCTTACATGCACTAATTTCACTTACTACAATTTAGTTGAATAAACCTGTCCCCCGACATGGTAGTTCCAATTACACTTACCACAATATATTAGCAGAGAGTAACTGCATAAATATTATTCCGTTCATGCACACACAGCAAAACATGTAGTTGTGTTGTCTCCTTGTCTCCCAGTGATACATTCACGTTCCATTTTACAAAAATGAATAACTAAAAAAGGCAATTGGCCAAAAAAAATGAAAGTGCAGCAAAGAAACGAAAAGTGATAACACTGGAAGTAAACTACAAATTCAACTTAAATAGAGTTATAGAAGAAATAGTTGACAGTGGGAATGTTGATACTGTAGCTATCTGAAATTCTAGATCTGCAGCCAGAGGAAATGAGAACTTACCCACATACAAGGAAAGCGATTGTGACTGAAAGGATGAAGATGCCCCAGAGGAAATGATGTCAGCAAACAAACTATACATTAAACGTATTCTCGGAGATATTTCACATTGAAGTTCAAAGGATAAAATGTTGGAAGCTGATTCAAACTTAGAAAGAAGTACAAGTCAGAGTAGACCTGTGGACTTACTTTTGCTTCCTGAAGCTGAATCTCTAAAAGGCTAAGAGCTTTCCAAAGCTTTCCCTCGCTCTCTGAGTCAAATGTTCTGTTAGTGACTCTTCTCCATAACAATGGCAATGCTTTTCTGTACCTTCCCTTCCCTTCCCTCCTTCTCAAGAGTGTTCCAGTAACACCAGCTAGGATACCAAGTCTATCTCCCTAAATCCAGCCTAAAATCTACCCATCCCCTTGTATATGGTCATCCTTGATTTATGCAACAGTAAAGGTTGGCGGTTCTAATCCACTCAACAGAACTGCAGAAGTAAAGGCCTGGTGATCTGCTTCCATTAAGATGACAGCCAAGAAAACCCTATAAAGCAGTTCTACTCTGTAACACATGGGGTCGCCATGGGTCAGAATTGACTCCACGGCAACTAACAACAACAACATTTGCTTTTTTCTTCTTGTGAAGAAAGAGAAGAGAGATCAAGTGGAATTGCTGGATTTCCACTTTCTTGTAGGCTCATCATTTTTCTCCATGAGCCTCAGACTGTCCAGTATCTTTCAGGAACTCTGAAACTCCCAGCTTTCTCATGTGCCCTAATATCCAATAAACAGCACTACTTCTCCCAAAGTGTTGTACATACTTCCTATATTATTTTTATATCTCAAAAAATACACTGGAAGAAAGAATATGTAATGAAGAATGGAAAGAATAACTGCTTTTGCAAAAATTGCTATGTAGAGAAAATTAACATACTTTCTAGGTCATTATCCATCTTGGGTAAATTAGGTGAAGTCAAAGTCTCCGGTGTAAAGTTGAGCTTTTCATGAAAGGTTTCAATATACGTTCTTCATTAAAGTAGATATCAACTTGCATTTTTTTTTTAAGCCAGGAGATGGAAAAAAAAAAAAAGGTTTTTAGGAGTAGAAGGTCTGTACTTAAAATTTAGATTAATTGGAGTACTAACTGATCAGTTCTTGACTTCCAACGTGGAAGTTTTGGTTTTGAAGCTTTGATGGAACTACATGGAGCACACTGCTTTGTCAGTCCACATAGTGCAAAGAAAGCATAGCCTGTTTCCACCTCCTACTCTCTTCAGCTTCTAGGCAAGTACTTTTCTCTAAGAACTTCCTGCCACTGCTTGCAGATGAGAAGAAAGTGACAATGATCTCCAGTTGGTAGTCTGGGCAGACTAAATTGAAGATTTAGTGCCTGAGGTTGGCACCAGAATCAAAGACTCTTTGTTTCTCCTAGATTGATGACTGATGGCTGTCTGATCAGTACAGTCTTTCTGGAAAAGTGTGTCCAGCTTCCTCACCCTGTCCACGGAGAATTGTGAGGCCTGAGGCATAACTTCTCTCAATGCCAGGTCCTCACAATAGTTTTCTGTGCCATGAGCAACAACAGCTTCACCTTTTTATCAGGGTGGGGTGATTCCGGCTCAAGCACCAATGTACAGTCAACTCACGTTGTGACAGGGTACTTAGAATAGCAAGTCTTTGAAATTGGTCTCTTTGACTGCATTAGTTTATATGATTATATGAGGACAGAGCCATGCCTTTTTTTCCCTTTCTGTTCTAATGGTTAGCACAGTCAGTGCCTGCAACAGTACAAGCTTTCAATAGGTGTTGTATTAAACTGTTTGAATTTTATTCATCTGTAGTTTTCCAAAACTGGCTCTTGCAATTACTCTTGTGCTTCTTCATGAACAATGCAAGTCCTGTGAGAACTGGAACCAATTTGCACAGAGTTGTTATTGTTAGTTGCCATCTAGTCAATTCTGACTCATGGTGACTCCATGTGTGTCAGAGTATAACCATGCTCATAGGGTTTTCAAGGCTGTGACCTTTCGGAAGCAGATTGCCAGGCCTGTTTTCTGAGATGCAGCTGGGTGGGTTGGAACCACCAAACTTTCAGCTAATAGCCCAGCACTTACTGTTTGCACTACCTGGTTGAATTGATTCAGTCATTACTTTACTCTTGTTTGTATATTCCAGGATTATTTTTATCTCCAAGCTGCTCCACTTAACCAATGGCATCTTTACTCTCCTCTCAACCTATTCACCCTGCTTAAAAATACTGCTTATTTTTTCTTTTTAATTTTTTTTTATTGTACTTTAGATAAAGATTTACAGAACAAACAAGTTTCTCATTAAACAATTAATACACATATTGTTTTGTGACATTGGTTGCCAATCCCATGACATGTCAACACTCTCCTCTTCTTCACCTTGGGTTCCCCATTATTGGCTTTCCTGTCCCCTCCTGCCTTCTAGTCCTTGCCTCTGGACTGGTGTGCTCATTTAGTCTCGTTTTGTTTTATGGGCCTGTCTAATCTTTGGCTGAAGGGTGAACCTCAGGAGTGACTTCAGTACTGAGTTATAAAGGTGTCCAGGGGCCATACTCTCGGGATTTCTCCACTCTCTGTCAGACCAATAAGTCTGGTCTTTTTTTTTTTTTTTTTTTTTCCGTGAGTTAGAATTTTGTTCTACATTTTTCTCCAGCTCTGTCCAGGACCCTCTACTGTGATCCTTGTCAGAGCAGTCGGTAGTGGTAGCCAGGCACCATCTAGTTGTGTTGTGCTCATTCTGGTGGAGGCTCTGGTAGTTGTGGTCCATTAGTCTTTTGGACTAATCTTCCCTTTGTGTCTTTGGTTTTCTTCTTTCTCCCTTGCCCCAGATGGGGTGAGACCAGTGGAGTATCTTAGATGGCTATTTTTTCTTTCTTAAGGTTACTAAAAGCAAAAGGTGTTCAACTGTGATTGAACTGTGCAATCATTATTGTAATCTACGGAGGATTTTCAGCTTGTCGATGCTTCTTGCCATTGCAAGTTCTGGGCAGAACTGAGATCTCTGGCATAAATGTTCCACTCATTATACAAGTTGATCTGGCAAAAATGAATACAGCCATATCAAATGCCATTACCAGGTACTTACCTACAGAATATGCTCCATCCACATGTTAAGAAATATACTGAAGCAGAGGCATTTGAATATTTGTTCCTAGAAACTATCTTTCAAATACTTCCACTAGTAACTAGCTTACTGCCCATTTCCCTAATGTTTATGATATCATAGTGGCCTATGAAGTGGTCTTGTCTTTTTATCAATGAGTGAAGAGAAGCCTTTTTAAAATTATACGGTAAAAGTGAACTCTAAATGCCCTTTTAAAATTAACTGTAAGTTCATGACACACAGTGACAGCCCTAGAAACTCCTTATCAATTTGTCATGACTTAAATTTCCAGTAACTACACTAAAGGAACCTGCAAATGGCATTTAATCTTGGCACCATCCACTCCTTTTTCATCATGGAATATTTCTATCACTGTTCATGACCAAAGAGACTGGATCATCACACGTTTAAATGATATTAATGATACACAAAACTTAGTAGCAATATTGCCAAGAACCAAGTTGCCATGAATCTCACCAATGAATTAATCAGTGTTAAACACTCTATTGTGTTACTGTAGTCTTTCAAACTCTAAGCAACTGGTCTTTCACAGCATGGGACAATTCAAGTGGACTGTAACAGCAAGCCCAAAAACTATTACACAGGATATACTTTCTGTGGTTTTTGACAAAGATGAGATAACTCTGAGAAGCTTGTAATTGGGAAGCTTGAGAGTCTCACATACTTCTAATTGGTGTTTAAAGAGAAAATAGAAAGGGAAAAGAAATTATTCAGATCGAGTAGTTTATAATTTTCTAGAATGAATGAAAGAAGAAATTATCTGATAGAAGAGAACCAAAGACACTCAGACAAGATAAATAAGAAGAACTGCATACCTAGACACATGGGGAAACTGCAGAATACCAAAGACAAAACCAAGTTGTTAAAGAATTCAGAAAAAGAAGTGATATTGCTATCAAAGTACTTGGCAAACTGACAACTGATTTTTCAGCAGTAATAGTGGATGAATAGAGTAATGCTTTCTACCATTCTCAGGCTCTTAGTTTTTAAGATAGTTAATGTCTCGTAGGTCACAAAAATAAAAAGAAAAATAAGGAGAATCTTTTCTAACAGGTAGTCATAAACCCCAAATAAACTGGTAGCCATAAACTTAGTAATGCAAGGAAAAACACCAGAACTATGTATTTCTCAAGATTGCATATTTCAGTTTCTTCTTTGCCACTTAGAATGTGCATAAGTTCTCTGAAACATGCAAATTAATTCCTTTGTTTAGTTGAGTACTTAGAGTTAATCATTAACATAACTATTTATTTTAAAAGTATACCACACCCACTTTTGAAAAGGCCTGAGGCAGTTTACATATTAACACATAGTTCAAAGGCACAATATTATGTTTAAGTACTGAATAAAATAAACTCTAGGAAACAAAAAGGAGTTGATGCTATCAAGGACCAGTCATGGCCTTTTTTGAATGGCTCCCCACCATGGATATTACTTCCTCTGTAACCCTCTTGAATGGAGGTTGAGTGTTCTTGAACTTTCCACTTAGCCACAGGGGCTGGCTGGGCTTGTCAGGTGGAATCAACGACAGGGATAAAAGCGTGGACTTTGGGACCTAATTGCCAGGTTGGAATCATAGCTATGTACCTTGGGCAAGTTATTAAATGCCTTAGAGTCCAAGCTTCCTTATTTGTAAAATGGGGAATACTAACAGTACTTACCTCAGAGATGCAAATTAAATGAGTTAGCATACGTAAAGCACTTAGAACAGGTCCTGGTACACAGTAAGTGTTAAATAACTATTATCACATGCCCAATCCATATTCCTCCAATCTCCTGTGAAAAGCCTTCTTCCTTTGAAATTCATGCCTCTCAGATTTACCATCCTGCATCCCTTCTTGTTGTTACCATCACTCCTTGAAATGTATCAGAGAATTTGATTTATGATTTTTCTCTCCACTCCAAATCCTGCCATAATTCTGGGGTCTTCGGTGTTCATGTGGATGACCCTTCCAATACCCAGCTCTCTGGTTTCTTCAACTTCAACGACATTCGTCTGTACACACATATTAGCAACTCACTCCCTCCCTCTTATTATTACCTAAAACTATTCCACTTCTAAAATCTTAAACCACACCGTCCAACTTACGTATCACAAGCTCCTATGATCCTCATTGATCTAATTTATACTTGCTTATCCACCAGAACTGTGGCTGAAGTCCTATCCCTTTCTCCCCATGTATTAGGCCCCCTTCTGGTTTTGCTTTTTTGCTTCCTCTCCCATTCTGCCTTGGTGCATCATTTCAACCTGTCTCTTTAAACAATACCTTCAAATTCTCACTCCTCCTGTTCCCTTTTCCTTCTGCAACACTTACTCAAATGTGGATCAACCTGGCCTTCTTTGCACCTAAATCCACACTAGATAAGTCACTCAATCATGTGCACTGGAGCCATTAACCCATGGTCTCTAGCCTCATCTGAGTCCTCAACACACACTCCCTCATCCATGTCCCTCACTAGCTCAGCATTTCTAAGCAATATTCCTACTCCACTATTCTCTTATCTCTCATACCCAGTTACCAAAATAGCTCTTCAATCTAAAAGCCCCCCTTCATTTCTTGTCATCATCTCCACCTTCTTCTTCCCCTCCAAAATATTGTTCTTTCTGCTGCCAGAGTGAGCTTCCTAAAATGCAAATCCCATCATGTTCTACGCATACTTAATATCCTTCAGTGGCCCCTACTGCCTTTCAATACAGATATTGTTGCCAGGTGGGAAATCCAAAATTTTACTTAGCACAGCTTGCCACAGCCAATAAACAAGAGGCCAGGATGGAAGTTCGGAAAGGTACCTTTATTTCACTGTACAAGGAAAGCAAAAGTTGGGGCAAGTGTCTCCAAGACTGATTGGTGAGGGCTAGTGGACAAGCTACTTTTATAGGGCTAACAGAGATCATGTAACTCACATTAATAACAATCTTGGTCATATTACAAAGACGTAGTGGGGGCTACATACTATTACATAGGTCATATGTTCAAAAAATGACAGCTAAACTCCACGTAGGGGCGGAGGAGTTAATATGCAGGCGGTCCTTAATGCTCTATAGGTCACCAAGAAGGCACTGGGACCAGTCAAGACTGGTTCTAAACTGCTTTTGTGGCTCTCAGTGAGGCAGAAAGTTCTTGGAAGAGGAAAACATCAGATGCTTAACAAAAGGGTTCTAGCATGGTCCTCTCTCAATATCACACCATAGCGTGGCCCCAAGGCCTTTTGTGACCTGGATTTTGTTCACTTCCTGAGTCTCCCAACTCTATTCACCACATAACTTGTACTTCCTCTTCTGTGCTATATTATCTCACAACACCACCAACATTAAAGGAACCTGCAAATGGCATTGAATCTTGGCACCATCTCCTCCTGGGCGGATAACTCCTACTGGTCTTTCAGGGCTAAGTTCAAGTGCACTTCCGGTCACCTCCTCTGGGAAGATTTCCTTGGCCCTTCCTGTTCAAACCTACTACTAGGATGGTTGAGTGTCTCTCTTTGTTCTCCTCTAGTACATATCTCTATTCAAGTACTTACCACGCTGCCTGGCAACTAGCACCCAAATAAGTGATTAGTGAATTAATGAATAAATTAAGATACCCCATTTCAATAAAATAATGATAAAAACTATAATGTCATTTCATTTTATATCTCCAATTGGAATAAAGATTTTAAAAACTGTGTTGGGGTTAGTTTTGACAGGGTTAGTATTATGGAATGACTGACACTCCAGTTAGCTGGTTCCTGAATATCCCAAGCTCTCAAGTAACTGCCAGAACAAAACCAAGAACTTGATTGATAGTTACCATTTACTGAGCAACCCTGGAAGCCCAACACTATATTAAACACCTTAGGATGTCTTCTAGTTCTCCTCCCTGTAGCAAGATGGCTTCAGCATCTCTACGCACCACATCCTCATACATTAACATTTAAGAGTCAGAGAAGTCCATTTCTCCCCCTTTTTTAAAGAGGCAACAACAATCTTTTCTCAGAAGTCCCTCCCTCCACCAACCAGAATAGTTCCCTTCAATCTCACTGGCCAAAGCCAGGTCACATTCCAAATCCCTAAACTGGTCACAGGCATGGGGAATGGGAACACCATTTTTGGCTTAGACCAGTTTTGACTTAGACCAATCAGGATTTATTTGAGTCACCTGAGGGTAATAAAATACCAGAAGAAAATTAGGGCTCTGCCACAAAGAACAAAGAGGATTAAGGCTGTTGAGTAGACAATTAGCATTTTTTTGCTAAAACAGGTGTCATAGTAGAACAAATATTAGATTTGGAGTCAGGCACATCTTAGTTTGATTCCCATCTCTGCCATTTCCTAGTTTAAGGACCTTGGACACACCTTTATCCTCCCTGAGGCTCAGTTTCCTCATCTATAAAAAGGGGATACCAAAACCTAACTTTTAGGTTACTGTGAAGAATTAAATAAGATAACACACATAATGTTGCTAATGCACAATGCACACTCATTCATTTATAAATGTTTTTTCAGCACCTACTACGTACCAGGCACTGTGCCAGGGATATTGTAGTGAATAAGATAGATAGGATCCCTCTCTCCATATAATTTATTAGCAATAAGTGTTAATTTTTATCTCCTTATTTTCTTATGAAATTCAGAAGCAATTTGATTATTCTGACAACTACTTTTTAAGAAAATGAATGTTTTCAGAAATAATTAAGATTTATGAAATTTTGTATTTAATGTGTGAAGGTTTATAAAACACTTTTTTCCTCTTTAGGTTTATCCTGTTTAATTAAAGTGATTAGGAAGATTTGTATTTTTATAAGTATATTGTCACTACGACTGCTATCCTGATTTCTACACACAGTGAAATATTTCTGAAATGTGAACAACTGAGACAATATCCAATACAATACTGTAGCTCTAGAGGAAAGAAAAAATTCAGATGCAATAATATACAATCTACTCATCTGAGGAGGCATATTCTTAGTCTAGAGCTAGACAGATCCAACTTATGGGAGGATTAAAAAAAAAAAAGTTGTCATTGGAGTCAATTTTGACTCAAGACAACATCTTAAGTGAAAGAGTAGAACTGTGCTCCACAGGGGTTGACTGATTTTTCAGAAGTATATCACCAGGGCTTTCTTCTGAGGAGCCTCTGGGTGGACTCAAATCTACAACCTTTCACTTATCCGTTTGCACCATCCAGGGACTCCCACGGGAGGATTAATCCTCACTTAATTAGTCAGAAGTGACTCAACTGTACCTAACAACAACAGGTAACTAGAGCATCCCATTCCCCAACAACAGATACACCAAATGGGTGGATCCTGTCTGGAGGCAGGATGAGAAGGCAGGAAGGGACAGGAACTGGTTGAATGGACCCAAGGTGGAAAGGAAGAGTGTACTGTCATGTTGTGGGGATTGCAACTAATGTCACATAACAATATGTGTATAAATTTTTGTATGAGAAATTAACTTGAGCTGTAAACTTTCACCTAAAGCACAATTAAAAAAAGAGTACATTGCTGGCAAGAATAAAAAAAACTGGAAATAAATGCTGGAGAGGGTGCGGGAAGATTGGAACTCTTATGCACTGCTGGTGGGAATGCAAAATGATACAACCATTTGGGAAATGATATGGACTTCCTTAGAAAGCTAGAAATAGACTTCTGGGCAACATGGCACTATAGACCGAAGACCATGCCGTTCCTCCACAGCGAAGATCTAAAAAACTAAGCCAAACAGAGAAAACATCAATACTGAAACTCTAAGCATCAAATGACGAGATAAAGAACTCAGCCAAGCACTGAATGGAATAAGAAACCCACAGAGAACAGACAGTGAGGAGAGATACATGCAGAGGTCCCCATCAGCTAACTCAGCAAGGATCTGCCATCATGGACTCCTATCAGAGATTGGTGAATGGGGGTATTGCAAAGTAGCTTCACGGAACTTCCAGCAGGAGACAGAACAACTGGTAACCAGAAATACACGCTTTCCCACCCCATACCTTCTTCACCCCAGTCGGCCTCCTCTGCTTCCTGTGGCCAGTCTCTTAGCCGGGAAACCCAAGCTTCACCCCAGTGCTGCTTGGATTCCACCCACCCTCACTGGCCAGCTCCCTGCGTGCCATTTGTTGGCTGCTGGTGTTGCTTTCTTCTGCTTCTTTTGATTTCTTCCATACCTCTCACCACCTTCCTCTCCCTTCTCTCAAATACCTGGCTCCGTGCGCCATCTTTGCTTCTTCCTAAGAGATTGTGAAGCGCTGCTCGAGTGATGGACTGCTTCCCGGCCTGCGCTGCTGTGCTGGTAGGATCCTGGGGATTTTTTTGTTTGTTTTGAATAGTTTCTTCATTTGTTTTCTTTTTCTGTTCTCGAATTAGGAGTCAATTCCAGCCGGGCAGTACTGAGCAGCTCGGGACATATCCCCTCAGTTTGTGCGGACATGCAGAGGGATCCCTGGGGGCATTTCTTTTTTCTTGTTTTTTTTTTTTTTTTTCGTTTCTTGTTCTTTTTATTTCTTTGTTTTGATTTCTTTTCTCTCTTTTTCCCTTTCTAGATTACTCAGTTTCTCATCTGTCTATACTTACCTTCTCTTCATATCTCCTGAATATCTGGTGCTGAGTGACAAGTCTACCCCATTTGCCAGGCTTTACTTCACGGCATGGGAGCAACTTCTCCAAAGGGCACAGCCACACCAATGGGATCCTGGGGGCTTTTCTTTTTTCTTTCTAGTTTTTATTTACTCATTTTTTCTTTTGTTTATTTTCTTCTTCTCTTTTTTGTTTTTCTCCATTTCTCAGTATCTCATCTCTCCAGTCCAACGGCAAGCTCCTTTAGCACTCTTTTTTGTTTGTCTGTATGTTTTTGTCTCCTTTTCCTCTCTCCTCTCTCCCATATCCTTCTTAGCTCCATGCATCACAATCTCCCCCCTCCATCCTGCCTACCTGCACCATGTACTGAACATTACACCCCCAAGCAGCACAGGCATGGCCTACCAGAAGCTGCCCTGCACTCATTACCAGGCCGCCCTGCTGGCCTAGTATCTGCCACAAACAACCCATCCCAGCAACTCCTCTTCAGCTAGACCAGTCCTGCGTTACCATATCTGAGCAACTGACCCTGCCAATTGGAGAAGGAGGTGAAAACTATCATGCCCACAGATGAGCAAACAACAAAGTACACACAGCTCACCTGCTCAGATGTAACAAAATTAAAAAAAAAAAAAAAAGCAGGATGATAAAAACAAATCTACAATCAATAAACGAGGAAAATAATGACTGAATGCTACGAAGACAGCAGGCAATATCAAAACATTTACAAAAATAGGATAGGATGGTTAAAGTATGTGTCCAAAATAAAACACCAGATGACTTTCCAGCAAAAGAAAAGGCACTAGAACTACATGATAGGGAATTCAAATCTCTAATATTCAGAGCTATCCAAGAGTTGAAGCAAAAAGCAGACAAAAATAAGGAAAAAATACACAAATTCATGGAAAAGGCAGACAAATTCATGGAAAATACAGACAAAAAAATGCAAGAATTCAGGAAAATAATGCACGAACAAATGTGAAAATAAATACACAATTAGAAATCATACAAAAACAACAATTAGAAATCCAAAAGATAAACAACAAGATTTCAGAAATGGAGAGTGTCATAGAAGGTCTGAGGAGCAGGTTTGAAATGGTGGAAGACAGATTCAGCGAAATTGAAGACAAACACTTCGATAAAACTCTGAGGAAAACTCAGAAAAAAGAATGAAGAAAAATGAAGAAACTCTGAGAATTATGTGGTATAAAATCAAAAGCAAAAATTTTTGAGTGATCAGAGTTCCAAAACAGGGGGAGAAACTGGAAAACACAGAGAAGATTATTGAAGAACTGCTAACAGAAAACTTCCCCAATATCTTGAAAGACGAAAAGCTGGCCATCCAAGAAGCTCAACGAACCCCATATAGGAGAGACCCCAAAAGAAAATCACCAAAGCATATCATAATCACACTCACCAAAACCAAAGACAAACAACGAATCCTGAGACTAGTTCAAGAAAAACAAAAAGTCATATACAGAGGAGAAACAATAAGACTAAACTTGGATCATTTGGCAGAGACCATGCAGGCAAGAAGGCAATGAGATGATATATATAAAAATTGAAAGAAAAAAATTGCCAGCCAAGAATAATATATATTCCAAAACTCTCATTAAAATACGACTGTGAAATTAGGACATTTCCAGATAAACAGAAATTACGGGAATATGTAAAAACAAAACCAAAATTACAAGAATTATTAAAGAGAGTTCTTCTATCTAAGAAGAAACAACATCAGCTCATAGGTTGAATTTAGGGCACAGGATCGTACGAGCCAGATACCAGTCTAGGAAATGAACTCTCAAGGACTATCCAAAACCAAAAGAAATACAACAGGGAATCAGAGAAGTTAATCTGTAAATGACAACAATATCAAAACAATAAGAGGGAATAAATAGTGTAGGTATAGAACCTTCTAACGGAAAGGAAGACAAGGCATTACCAAGCAATAATAGACTGCTTCAAACTTAGGAATATAATGGTAAATTTCAAGGTAACCACAAAGAAAGCTAATAAACCTACTCATCAAAATAAAGAGGAAAAACATAAAGTCTCAGTAAAAACAAAACCTAAAAAAACAAAACAACGAAAAAAAAAAAAAAACCACAAACAAAAGGAATATAGCACAGGAGAGTAAGAGGAACAAAGAATACCTCATCACCACAAAAAAAACACAGCACTACAAAATGACAGCAATAAACTCACACATATCAATAATTACACTGAACATAAATGGCTAAAATGCACCCATAAAGAGACAGAGAGTGATAGAATGGATAAAAAAACAGAAACCATCAATATGCTGTCTACAAGAGACACACCTTAGAAACAAAGACATAAATTTATTAAAAATCAAAGGATGGAAAAAAATATGCCAAGCAAACAACTACCTAAAAAGAGCAGTAATAGCAATACTGATCTCAGATAAAATAGACATCAAAACAAAATCCACCATAAAAGACAAAACACACTATATAATGATTAAGGGGATGATCTATCATGAAGACATAACCATAGTAAACATCTATGCACATAATGACAGGGCTCCAAAATACACAAAAAACTCTAACAGCACTGAAAAGAGAAATTGAAAGTTCCACAATAATAGTAGGAGACGTCAATACACCACTCTTGGTAAAGGACAGCACATCTAGAAAGAAACTCAACAAAGATACAGAACACCTAAAGAGCACAATCAGCCAATTTGACAACATAGACATATACAGAACACTCCACCGAACAGCTACAAAGTACACATTCTTTTCCAATGCACATAGAACTGTTCTCCAGAATAGACCACATCTTAGGCCACAGAGCAGTCCTCAACAAGATCAAAACACTGAGATAATACAAAGTATCTTTTCTGACCACAAGGCCATCAAGGTAGAAATTAACAACAGGAAGACCAAGGGAAAAAAGTCAATTACATGGAAACTGAATAACACTCTGCTTACACATCTCTGGGTAATAGAAGAAATCAGAGATGGAATCAAAAAATTCCTAGAATCAAATGAGAATGAAAACACATCATACCAAAACATTTGGAATACAGCAAAGGCAGTCCTCAGAGGACATTTATAGCAATAGATGCACATATCAAAAAACAAGAAAGGGAAAAAATCAAAACACTAACTACACAACTCAAACAAATAGAAAGAGAACAGCAAAATAAGCCCAGAGCCACTAGAGGAAAGAAAATAATAAATATCAGAGCAGAAATTAATGAGATAGAGAACAGAAAAACAATAGAAAGAAACAACAAAACCAAAAGTTGGTTCTTTGAAAGGATCAACAAAATCGACAAACCACTAGCCAGACTGACAAAACAAAAACAGGAGAGGACACAAATAACCCAAATAAGAAATGAAATGGGGGGGCATTACAACAGACTCAACTGAAATAAAAAGGATCATAACAGAATATTATGAAAAACTACAACAAATTTGAAGAAATGGATAAATTTCTAGAAAAACACTACCTAACAAATTAACACAAAGTGATCTTGAAAATCTGAACAGACCCATAACAAGAGAAGAGATTGAAAAGGTAATAAAAACACTCTCAGCAAAAAAAAAAGCCTTGCACCAGAAGCTTCACTGGAAAATTCTACCAAACATTCAGGAGAGAGCTTATACCAGTACTACTCAAATTATTTCAGAACATAGAAAAGGAAGCGACACTTCCAAATTGATTCTATGAAGCCAGCATAACCATGATACCCAAACCAGGCAAAGACGTCACAAACAAAGAAAATTACAGACCAATATCTCTCATGAATATAGATGCAAAAATTCTCAGCACAATTCTAGCCGATAGAATTCAGCATCATATCAAAAAAATAATACACCACGACCAAGTAGGATTCATACCAGATGCGAGGATGATTCAACATTAGAAAATCAATCAACGTAATCCTCTACACAAATAAAAAGAAAGAAAAGAATCACATGATCATCTGAACTGATGCAGAAAAGGCATTTGACAAAGTCCAATACCCATTCCTGATAAAAATTCTCAATAAAATAGGTATAGAAGGGAAGTTTCTCAACATAATAAAGGACATCTATGGATAGCCAACATCATTCTTCATGGAGAGAGGCTGAAAACATTCCCCCTGAGAACAGGAACAAGACAAGGATGCCCTTTATCTCCACTCTTATTAAACATTGTGCTGGAAGTCCTAGCTCAAGCAATAAGGCAAGAAAAAGAAATAAAGGGCATCCGAATTGGTAAGGAAGAAGTTAAACTGTCCCAGTTTGTGGGTGATATGATACTATACACAGAAAACCCTAAAGACTCCATGAGAAAACTACTGGAACTAATAGAAAGATTCACCAGAGTAGCAGGATATGAGATAAACATACAAAAATCAGCTGGATTCCTATACACCAGTAAAGAACGATGAAAAGGAAATTAGGAAAGCAAGACCATTTATAACAGCACCTATAAAAACAAAATACTTAGCAATAAATCTAACCAGGGATGTAAAAGACCTATACAAAGAAAACTACAAAACACTACTGCAAGAAACCCAAAGGGATCTACATAAATGGAAAAACATACAATCATCATGGATAGGTAGACTCAGCATTGTGAAAATGGCAATTTTACCCAAAGCAATTTACAAATACAATGCAATCCCTATCCAAATACCAACAACATCCTTCAAAGAGATGGAAAAACTAATCATTAACTTTATATGGAAAGGGAAGAAGTCCCGGATAAGTAAAGCACTATTGAAGAAGAATAAAGTTGGAGGACTCACACTACCTGACCTCAGAATCTACTATACAGCTACGGTACTCAGAAAAGCCTGGTACTGGTACAATGACAGATACATTGACCAGTGGAACAGAATTGAGAACCCAGATGTAAATCTATCCACCTACAGATCTTTGACAAGCGCCCGAAGTCCATCAAATGGGGAAAAGACAGTTTTTTTAACAAATGGTGCTACAAAGCTGGATGTCCATTTGCAAAAAAATGAAATAGGACCAATACCTCACACCAGACACAAAAACTAATTCAAAATGGATCAAAGACCTAACTATAAAGCCAAAAACTATAAAGTTCATAGCAGAATAAATAGGACTTATGCTATATGCCCTAATACATGGCATTAACCCTGCTAGTCCTTGTCCCTGGTCTGTTGCACCCCATTAGTCTCATTTTTTTTTAATCCCTCCCCACACCTCCCATCCCTCATAACCAACAAAGATTGTTCCTCTGTTTGTAAACTTTTTCATGATTTTTTACAGTAGAGTTCTCATGCAATATTTGTCCTTTTGTGACTGACTTATTTAACTCAGCATAATGTCCTCCAGTTTCATCCCTGTTATGAGATGCTTCACAGATTCATCATCGTTCTTTACTGGTGCATAATACTCCATTGTGTGCATGTACCATAGTTTGTTTATGCATTCATCTGTTTAAGGGCATCTAGGTTGTTTCCATCTTTTTGCTATTGTGAACAATGCTGCAGTGAACATGGGTTGCATATGCTTGTTCGTGTGATGGCTCTTATTTCTCTGCAATATATTTCTAGGAGTGGGATTGCTGGATCCTATGGTAATTCCATTTATAGGTTTTTACTTCCATTATTTTTTTTTCTTGTACTTTAGAAGAAGGTTTACAGAACAAATAGTATGAGTCTGCTGGGCCAAAAGTAGATCCCAAAAGGCACCCTGACCCATTCTCCTGACCTTGGAGAGGGAACAAATAAGCTACTGGCTCCCCTAAGCCAGGAACTCAGGGTTGGCACAGCTCCTTTGCTAGGCACAGACATAAGGGGTCCGCAGACTTTGAGTGTCTTACACCCCTGTAAAGACTTGTGAGGACCCATCTCAACAGCATTTGCCCTCATTATCACAGTACAACAAGGTTAATATCTGAAGTGTAACTTCAACTGTTTCAGCTGTGAAGTGGCAGATTTGTGACCCTTGACACAGCCCTGCCCCTTAAGCAGTCACCTTTACCTATCTGCACCAGAGGCTTTAGGACTGGTGGTGTCACCTATGCCACCTAGTCACCTCCTACAGGAGTCCAAGAAAAAGTAGTGCCCTCGAGTCTTTACAGCCAACAGAGTGGGGTGCTCATAGTCCGGCTGCAAAACTCACC
>NW_004443995.1:1025625-1030237 GCF_000243295.1 Trichechus manatus latirostris
CAAATATAAAGAGAGACTTTTAAGAGCAGATAGGGATAAAAGAAAAGTCATCTACAAAGGACAGTCAATTAGAAGAAGCTCGGACTACTCAGCAGAAACAATGCAGGCAAGAAGGCAATGGGATGACATATACAAAGCCTTGAAGGAAAACAACTGCCAGCAGGAATTATATATCCAGCAAAACTGTCTCTCAATTATGATGGTGAAATTAGGGCATTTCCAGATAAACAGAAGTTTAGGGAATTTGCAACAACCAAACCAAAATTACAAGAAATACTAAAGGAAGTCCTAAGGTTAGATAATCAATAACATCAGATAATAACACAAGACCAAAATACAGGACAGAGCAACAAGATATGGACTCTGATAGAGAAATTGAAAATACATCAAAGCTAAAACATTGAAATTAAGGAAACAGAGATATCAATCTGTAAAAAAGGACAACATTAAAACAAAAAAGAGGGACTCAAAAAATGCAGACATTGATTTTTCATATGGAGGGGAAGTCAAGGCGATATAAAGTAATAAAAGACTGTTATAAACCTACAAAAATATGGGTAAATATTAAGGTAACCACGAAGGAATCTAACAATCCTACCAATCAAAATAAAAAACTAGAAAAACATACAGACCCAGCAAACACAAAATCTACAACAATGAAAAAGATGAAAAAAAAATACATAAAGAAAAAAGAATCAGCAAGAAAATTAAGGTGAACAAAGAAAATGTGAACAACACACAAAAGGAGACATCAGGATGACAGAACTAAACTCATACCCATCAATAATTACACTGAATGTAAACAGACTTAATGCACCAATAAAGAGACAGAGAGTGGCAGATTGGATAAAAAAGCATGATCTGTCTATATGCTGTCTACAAGAGATGCACCTTAGACTTAAAGACGCAAACAGGCTAAAACTCAAAGGATGGAAAATAATCTATCAAGCAAACAACACTCAAATAAGAGCAGAAGTGGCAATATTAATCTCTGACAAAATAGACTTTAAAATAAAATCTACCACAAAGGATAAGGAAGGGCACTACATAATGATTAAAGGGTCAATACACCAGGAGGATATAACTATAATAAATATTTATGCACCTAAAGACAGGGCTCCAAAACACATAAAACAAACTCTAACAGCACTGAAAAGAAAGATAGACAGCTTCACAATAGTAGTAGGAGACTTCAACACAACACTTTCGGTGAAGGACAGAACATCCAGAAAGAAGCTCAACAAAGACACGGAAGAGCTAAAAGCTACTGTCAACCAACTTGATCTCATAGACATATTCTGAACACTGCACCCAACAGCTGCCAAGTATACTTTCTTTTCCAACGCACATGGAACATTCTCCAGAATAGACCACATATTAGGCCATAAAGCATACCTTAACAAAATCCAAAACCTTGAAATAGTACAAAGCATCTTTTCTGACTATAAAGCCATAAAAGTGCAAATCAACAACAGAAAAAGCAAGGAAAAAAAATCAAACACATGGAAACTAAACAACACCTTGCTCAAAAACTACTGGGTTATAGAAGAAATTCAGGATGGAATAAAGAAATTTATAGACTCAAACGAGCATGAAAACACATCCTACCAGAACCTCTGGGACACAGCAAAAGCAGTGCTCAGAGATCAGTTTACAGCAACAAATGCACACATCCAAAAAGAAGAAAGGGCCATAATCAAAACATTAACCCTATAACTTGAACAAGAGAGAGCAACGAAAGAAGCCCTCGGTCACCAGAAGAAAGGAAATAATAAGAGCAGAATTAAATGACGCAGAGAATAGAAAAACAATTGAAAGAGTTAACAAGGCCAAAACCTGGTTCTTTGAAAAGATCAACAAAATTGATAAACCATTGGCCAAACTGAAAAAAGAAAAACAGGAGAGGAAGCAGATAACCCGTATAAGAAATGAGATGGGTGATATCACAACAGACCCAACTGAAATTAAAAGAATCATAACAGATTACTATGAAAAATTGTACTCTGACAAATTTGAAAACCTAGAGGAAATGGACAAATTTCTAGAAACTCACTACCTACCTAAATTAACCCAAACAGAGGTAGAACAACTAAATACACCCATTAAAAAAAGAAGAGATTGAAAAGGTTATTAAAAAACTCCCAACAAAAAAAAAGCTGTGGCCTGGATGGCTTCACTGGAGAATTCTATCAAACTTTCAGAGAAGAGATAACACCACTTCTATTAAAGGTATTCCAGAGCATAGAAAAGGATGGAATACTCCCAAACTCATTCTATGAAGGCAGCATATCCCTGATACCAAAACCAGGTAAAGACACCACAATAAAAGAAAATTATAGACAAATATCCCTCATGAACATTGATGCAAATATCCTCAACAAAATTCTAGCCAATAGAATTCAGACACATATCAAAAATATAATTCACCATGACCAAGTGTGATTTATAGCAGATATGCAGGGATGGTTCAACATTAGAAAAACAATCAATGTAATCCATCACATAAATAAAACAAATGACAAGAACCACATGATCTTATGGATCGATGCAGAAAAGGCATTTGACAAAGTCCAATACCCATTCATGATAAAAATGCTCAACAAAATTGGAATAGAGGGGAAATTCCTCAATATAATTAAGGGCATTTATACAAAACCAACAGCCAACATCATCCTAAATGGAGAGACTTTGAAAGCATTCCTCTTGAGAACAGGAACCAGGCAAGGATGCCCTTTATCACCACTCCTATTCAGCATTGTGCTGGAGGTCCTAGCCAGAGCAATTAGGCTAGAAAAAGAAATAAAGGACATCCAAATTGGTAGGGAAGGAGTCAACATATTTCTATTTGCAGATGATATGATCTTGTACACAAAAAACCACAAAGAATCCATAAGAAAACTATTGGAACTAATAGAAGATTTCAGCAAAGTTTCAGGATATAAGATAAACATACAAAAATCAGTTGGATTCCTTTACACCAACAAAGAGAACCTCGAAGAGGAAATTACGAAATCAATACCATTTACAATAGCCCCCAAGAAGATAAAATACTTAGGAATAAATCTAACCAGAGATGTAAAAGATCTATACAGAGAAAACTACAACACACTACTGCAAGAAACTAAAAGAGACCTGCATAAGTGGAAAAAATATACTTTGCTCATGGATAGGTAGACCCAACATAGTAAAAATGTCAGTTCTACCCAAAGCAATCTACAGATACAATGCAATCCTGATCCAAATTCCACCAGCAATTTTAAATGAGATGGAGAAACAAATCACCATCTTCCTTTGGAAAGGGAAGAGGCCCTGAATAAATAAAGCATTACTCAAGAAGAAGAACAAAGTGAGAAGCCTTACACTACCTGATTTTAGGACCAATTACATCGCCATGGCAGTCAAAACAGCCTGGTACTGGTGCAACAGTAGATACTTAGTCCAATGGAACAGAGTTGAGAATCCAGATATAAGCTATCCACCTATGAGCAGCTAATATTTGACAAAGGCCCAAAGTCCACTAATTGAGGAAAAGACAGTCTCTTTAACAAATGGTGCTGGCATAACTGGATATCCATCTGCAAAAAACTGAAACAAGTCCCACACCTCACACCATGTATAAAAATTAACTCAAAATGGATCAAAGACTAAAATATAAAATCAAAAACAATAAAGATCATGGAAGAAAAAATAGGGACAACGCTAGGAGCCCTAATATATGGCAAAAACACAATACAAACCATAAGTAACAATGCACAAGCACCAGAAAAGAGACTAGATAAATGGGAGCTCCTAACAATCAAACACTTACGCTCATCCAAAGACTTCACCAAAAGAGTAAAAAGACAACCTACAGACTGGGATAAAAATTTTGGCTACAAAAATCTGATCTGCATCTAATCTCTAAAATCTACAAGATACTGTAAAACCTCAACAACAAAAAGACAAATAACCCAATTAAAAAATGGGCAAAGAATATGAACAGGCACTTCACCAAAGAAGATATTCAGGTGGCTAACAGACACATGAAGAAATGCTCCCGATCATTAGTCATTAGAGGAATGCACATCAAAAAAAACTACAATGAGATATCATCTCACCTCAACAAGGCTAGCATTAATCCAAAAAACACAAAATAATAAATGCTGAAGAGGTGTGGGGAGACTGGAACACTTATACACTGTTGGTGGAAATGTAAAATGGTACAACCACTTTGGGAATCAAATTGGCGCTTTCTTAAAAAGCTAGAAATAGAAGTACCATATGATCCAGTAATCCCACTCCTTGAAATATATCCTAGAGAAATAAGACCCGTCACACAAATAGATATATGCACACCCATGTTCACTGCAGCACTGTTCACAACAGCAAAAAGATGGAAACAACCTAGATGCCTATCAACAGAAGAATGGATAAACAAAGTATGGCATATCCACACAATGGAATATTATGCGATGACAAAGAACAACGATGAAGCTATGAAATATTGTATAACACGGTGGAAGCTGGAACTTATGCTAAGTGAATTTAGTCAGTCACAGAAGGACAAATACTGTATAAGACCACTATGATAAGAACTCAAGAAAAGGTTTAAACACAGAAGAAAACATTCTTT
>NW_004443995.1:1031507-1033546 GCF_000243295.1 Trichechus manatus latirostris
TGCAGCATTGTTCACAATAGCAAAAAGATGGAAACAACCTAGATGCCCATCAACAGAGGAATGGATAAACAAACTATGGTACATACACACAATGGGGTATTAAGTAACGATAAGGAACAATGATGAATCTGTGAAGCATCTTATAACATGGATGAATGTAGAGGACATTACGCTGAGGGAAATAAGTCAATCACAAAAGGACAAATATTGTATGAGACCGCTACTGTAAAAACTCATGAAAAAGTTTACACAGAGAGAAACAATCATTGTTGGTTACGAGTGATGGGAGGGGTGGCAAGGGGGAATACTAAATAGACAACAGATAAGCGGAAACTTTAGTAAAGGGTAGTACAGTACACAGCACTGGGGAAGGCGGTACAACTTGTACAAAGAAAAGTTCTGTAAGCCCCAGGGACACATCCAAACTCCCTGAGGGACTGAATAGCTAGGCGGAGGCGCGTGGGGACCATGGCCCTGGGGAACATCTAGCTCGATTGGCATAACACGGTTTATAAAGAAAATGTTCTACATTCTACCCTGGTGAGCAGCAACTGGGTCTTAAAAGCCTGTGAGCAGCCAGCTAAGATTCTCCACATTCTCACCCCTTCGGCAGCAACGGAGAATAAATAAAACAAGATACAAGGGAAAGGGTAGTCCAAACCACAAGTGGAGCACAGCTAACACAGCCTCCACTAGGCTGAGGCCAGTACAGCCAGATGCTGCCTGGCTAACACCGCTAACTGCTCTGACCGGGCACCTAACAGAGGTTCCTGGACAGAGACGGAGAAGAATGTAGAAGAAAATTCTAACTCACAAAAAAAGACCGAACCTAACTGGCCTGACAGAAACTGGAGAAACCCTGAGAATATGGCACACAGCCACCATTTTAGCTCAGTAATGAAGTCACTCCCGTGCTTTAACATTCAGCCAAAGATTAGACCGTCCCATAAAACAGAAGGAGACTAATGGGGCACAACAGTCTATGGACAAGGACTAGAAGGCAGGAGGGGATAGGAAAGCTGGTAATAGGGAACCCAAGGTTGAGATGGGACAGTGTTGACACCTGGTGAGGTAGTTAACCATTGTCATACAACAATACCTGTACTAACTGTTTAATGAGAAACTATTTGTTCTGTAAACCTTCATCTAAACATTAATAAAAAAAATTAAAATAATAAAGTACAATAAAAAAATAAAAAAAGAAATAAAAACAAAAGTACATTGCTGGCACGAATCAAAAAAATTGGAAACAACAAATGTTGGAGAGACTGCAGGGAGATCGGAATTCTTATGCACTGCTGGTGGGAATGCAAAATGATACAACCATTTTGGAAAATGATACGGCACTTCCTTAGAAAGTACAAATAGAAATACCATAGAATCCAGCAATCCCACTCCTAGGAATATATCCCAGAGAAATAAGAGCTGTCATACAAACAGACATATGCACACCCATGTGCATTGCAGCATTGTTCACAATAGCAAAAAGATGAAAACTACCTAGATGCCCAGCAACAGATGAATGGATAAACAAACTATCATAAATACACACAATGGAGTATTGTGCCACTCTAAAGAATAATGATGAATCTGTGAAGCATCTCATAACATGGATGAAACTGAAGGATATTATGCTGAGTGAAATAAGTCAGTCACAAAAGGACAAATACTGTATGAGACCTCTAGTAGAAAAACTCATGAAAAAGTTTACACACAGAGAAACAATCTTTGTTGGTTAGGAGGGATGGGGGGAGCAGGGGAGGAATACTAAACAGACAATAAATAAGTGGTAACTTTGGTGAAGGGTAAGACAGTACACAATGCTGGGGAAGCCAGCACAACTTGTACAAGGAAAGGTCATGCAAGCTCCACAGACACAGCCAAACTCCCTGCGGGACTGAATTGCTGGGCGGAGGGGTGTGGGGACCATGGCCTAGGAAACATCTAGCTCAACTGGCATAACACAGTTGATAAAGAAAATATTCTACATTCTACCTTGGCAAGTAGCGTCTGGGGTCTTAAAATCCTGTGAGCAGCCA
>NW_004443995.1:1035030-1049569 GCF_000243295.1 Trichechus manatus latirostris
CTAAAATACTCCACTGGTCTCACCCCTTTGGGAGCAAGGGAGAATGAAGAAAACCAGATACAAGGAAAGGATTAGTCCAAAGGGCTAGTGGACCACAGCTGAGTCCAATACAACTAGATGGTGCCCAGCTACCAGCACTGACTGTTAGCAGTTTGAATCCACCAGACGCTGCTTGGAAACCCTTTGGGGCAGTTCTACCCTACTATAAGATCTCTATGAGTTGGAATTGACTGAGCGGCAACAGGTTTTTGTTTTTTCTTTTTCTTTTTGGTTTAGATAAATAAGTGGAATACTACAGAGCAGTGACAATGAATGGTTACATATATCAGCACAGATGAATCCCACAAGTAACAGTGAGCAAAAA
This sequence comes from Trichechus manatus latirostris, assembly GCF_000243295.1. Taxonomy (NCBI): domain Eukaryota; kingdom Metazoa; phylum Chordata; class Mammalia; order Sirenia; family Trichechidae; genus Trichechus; species Trichechus manatus. The sequence continues at coordinate 1,035,395 of NW_004443995.1, forward strand.
AAAAAAAAGACCTGCATTTTGACACTATGTAAGTATATAAAACAATATTATACGTGGTTTAAGGATCTATATATATGTAGCAAAAATACTTTTTTTTAATGTAGAGGGATGATAAACATCAAATTCAAGATAGTAATTACCTCTGACAGGGAGGGAGGAAATACAGTCAGAGAGGATACAGTGAGGGCTTAACTGAACTGGTAATATTTTATTTCTTCAGGTACAAGGTGGGCATACAAGAATTCATCATTCGTTATATCTTTTCGATATAAATAATAAAAGTTATTCTGTATTGTTTATATATATTAAATATTATAAAATAAGTTTTTAAATGGAAGGAGTTTCATGAGCTTCTAAGAGCATGGGGCCATATTTTGCTCAAGTCTATTGTTAGTGCTGAGCACAGCCCCTGACACAGAGCAGATCCTAAGTAGTCAACCAAATGCACAAAACAAAAGTCTGCATAATATTATAGTTTTGACTCTTGGACAGAAACAGAATGCTTCCATTTCACCGCATTTGAGTATCCAGTAATAAAAAAATTCTTTATTCACACATTCATTTTATAAATGTTTACTAAAGTGTGCCTGACTCAAGCCATGGTCTTTTCAATCACCTCATATGCATGTAAAAGCTGGACAATAAAAAAGGAAGACAGAAGAAAAATCGATGCATTCAAATTGTAGTATTAGTGAAGAATATTGAATACAATGAGGACTGCCAGAAGAATGAACACATCAGTCTTAGAAGAAACACAGCCAGAATGCTCCTTGGAAGTGAGGATGGTAAGACTTTGGCTGGCTTAATTTGGACACATCATCAGGAAAGACCAATCACTAGAAAAGAACATCATGCTTAGTAAAGTACAGGGTCAATGAAACCCTCAATGATACGGACTTTCACAATAGTCACAACAATGGACTCAAACATAGCAACAATCAGACAGATGGTACAGGACTGGGCAATGTTTTGTTCTGTGACACATAAGGTTGCCATGAGTTGGAGCCAACTAGACGGCAACTAACAAAAATAAATATGGTAGGCATTCCTCTGGTGTTGAAGGTACAGCAGCAAACATAAACAAAGTTTCCTGCTCTCAAGGGTCATATGGAGTCCTGGTGGTGCAGTGGTTAAGAGCTCAGCTGCTAACCAAAAGGTCTGTAGTTCAAATCTACCAGCCACTCCTTGGAAATCCTATGGTGCAGTTCTATTCTGTCCTATAGTGTCGCTATGAGTCGGAATTGACTCAACGGCAACAGGTTTTTTTTTTTTTTAAGGGTCTTTTATTCAAGTGTGTATAAAAAAAATAAGTAAAATAGATAGTAGGTCAAACAGGGATACTCTCAAGAGAAATAAAGCAGGGAAGAGGCACCAGAAGTGTTAGCAGATGTTGTTTCAAGTTGCCATTGAGTCGATTGTAACTCCTGGTGATCCCACATGTGTAGAGTAGAACTGTGCTCCATAGGGATTTCGAGGCTGTGACCTTTTGGAAGCACATCACCGAGGCACCTCTGGGTGGGTTTGAACCACCAACCTTTTGGCTGCTAGTCAAGCGCTTAACTGTTTGTGGCACCCAGGGACTGTGACTGTAGCAGATGTTAGGTAATATTAAGTAGTGGGGTCATGGTTGGTCTCTTTGAGTAAGTAGCCTTTAGAGCTAAGAACTGAATTGAAGGAGGGAGCCATGAGCATTTGAGTCAGAAGGAGAAGCCAGTATACACAGCTTGAAGCAGTAGTGTGCCTGGAAAAGAGGCCAGTGTCACTGAAGACAACTGAGCAACAGGAGAGGGTCAGGAGAGGTCAGAGATTGGAAAGAGCCTGGTAGACCATTCTAAGGATTTTGGCTTTTATTCTAGGTGAGATTGAAGGTTTGAAACAAAGTAGTGACATCATCTCACTATGTGTTTAAAGGATCACTCTGTTTTGAGAACAGATGATAGAGAGGAAGTAGAAACCGGAGACCAGTTATGAGAGTATTGCATTAATTCAGGCCAGAGATAAGAGTGACTCACAATGGAGGTGGCAACAATGGAGGTGACTAGCAGTGGTCAGATTTCTGACATATTTTGAAGACCCAGCCATAGCTATTGCTGATGCACTGTATATGGAGTATGAGAAGAAGAGAGCAGTCAGGGATGATATTAAGGTTTTCAGCTTGGAGCTGTCATTTACTGAGAAGATGGGATCCACTGGATGGGTGTGGGGATTGGGTTCAGTTTGGGACAGGTTAAGCTTGAGATGCTTACTAGGTACCCAAATAGAATTGTTAAGTGGGCAGTTGGTATATGAGTTTGGGGTTCAGGGGAGACATAGAAGCTGGAGATATAAATTTGAGAGTCATTAGCGTATTGGTTGTATTTGAAGACAAAAGACAGGATAAGATCATCTAGGCAGGGTTGTGTCTTGGGACACTGCAATGTTTAGAAATCAAGGAGAAGAGGGGTATCCAGCAAAGAAGATCAAGAAGGATCAGATACGAGGTAGAAGAAGCCCACAAATGTAGTGCCTTGGAAGCCAATTTAAGAAAGTATTTAAAGAGGAGGAGAGTGACTAACTGTGTCCAGTTATACATGTGATCCAAAGATGACAATAACTGATCTTTGTATACAGCAAAAGGAAGATTATTGGAGACCTTGACGAGTAGATCTGGAGAAGAGGTGGGTCAAAAGGTTTTTTACAGAGGGTTTAGGAGAGAAAAGAATAAACAGCACAGACAACCCTTTTGAGACTCTTTTGTGCTTTATCTGACTTTTCCACAGAAAGAGAATGCATGCATTCCTGATTAAATGGGCACAAATACATCCTGGAATCCAGTAATCTAAACATATTATATCTTATCTCAAAAGAATAGGCCACAAAGCAGCTAGAAAATTCCACTAAACAAGTGCTTCACTTTCTACAAACAGAACTACCAAGGAGAACTGTCTGAATAGAGATCCAGGTAGCAGAAAAACTGGCCTAAATGAGGTGACTACCTTCCTCTAATTTTATTATGGGAAACAAAATAAGTCTTTATTTGCAAATAAATAAAATTTCCCCCACTGTAAAATAGTGGTGGGAAATTACTTCAGCCCTATTATGCTATTCCCCTGAAAAGTCACTTATCTTATGAGAACTTTAACCCCAAGGATCAATGCACCTGTCTGGCTTATCCAGGATCAACACAGGTGATTCTCAGATAAGACAAGCTTGTTCAAGAATCATGGTAGGGCACTCTTTTGTTTACTACAGATTAGAAAGTAAGCACAAGTCAGTTCGTGGGTAACACATCCCTGTCAGGGATTGTAAATTTGAAAAGAGGCTTTGATTCTGTAGGAAGGTGCTGTGGGGTTGGGAGAGAGATATATGTTAGCCATACCTAGAAGCAGAATCTTTGATGTGGTGAAAAATGTGAAATTGTTCACTACAGATGATCTGATAAGCAAGGTAAGCACCATGCTTACCTTGCCTATTGGGTAATCTGCCCCTGATTAACAAAGGATTCAGTTTCTAATATAGGGCTATATTAGTTTTTCAGAAAATGCAGGAATTTATAAGCAAGAATCAGTAAAGGGAGTAATACTTTGACAATTAAAAATTCTTATGGAATAGGGTTAAATTATTATTACAAATGAGAAAGCTAAGAGATAGATAGGAAGAAAAATTTTAACTGAATCAAATTATATTTATTTGATAATTCTCTCAATTTAAATATTCAGTTTGTAGAATTAACAATTTTAATAGCCAACAAAATTCTTAAAGCTTATTGCAGAAAACTCTTTCTTGGTTGTGTTTCTTGTTACTCAAAAATCCAAAATGTAATCAGTAATTTTTAGCCTTTTTCTTAAACAGAACCTGTTTACTTGAGCTGTAGAGAGGGGAAAATAAATTAATTTTTCTTTCTTTCTGCCCAGTTTAATCTAAAACAGAAATGAGAAAAGATCTGTGTGATCTAATAAGTGAAATTACAGAGTCTGGATAAAAAACAATGCTTTGTTATAATACCCCCTATGCCATATTTTTACAAGGCATTATTTTTTAATCCTATTTTTAATTCTATGGGGGAATAATCATGAAATTAAGCTACTATGGAGAAAGAATTTAAATAATTTTTCATTAATAACATAAAATTCTTTTATATAAGCATGCAATGTTCGGGTGTATTTCATATTATATAAAAGTACACCAGCATATAAAGTGTATTTCACTTTATAGTGTATACTTGCAGTAATTTAATATTATAAATCATACTAAAAACAAGAAACCCGTTGTCATCGAGCTGGCTCCGACCCATAGCAACCCTAGAGGACAGAGTACAACTGCCCCATAGGGTTTCCAAGGAGTGGCTGGTGGATTTGAACTGTCAACCTTTTTGTTAGCAGCCTGAGCTTTTAACCACTGTGCCACCAGGGCTCCATTATAAATCATAGGGCCTTAAAAATCAACTAGTCTAGTTTTCTTTTCATTTTTTACATGAGAGAATTGAAGCCTAGGGAAGTTAAGTGATTTTCTGAAGGCCACAGTTAGACAGTGGTAGAATCAGAACTCAGTTCTCTGAATCTCAACAGATGGTTCTTTTCCCTACTAGGTACAAGACGAGCTGCCCGGGTAGATTCCTGTGACAATACAATAAAGGGGAAACAAAAGGAGTCAGTATGTCCCTTTAACTTTCTTTAGACAAAAAGGTCTGCTTTTCCTAAGAGAAAGGCTTCTTAGGTCCTTAGTGCAGACTGATAAAGTGCACAGAGAATAAAGGAGGACATCTAGTCTTTGGGTGCTCTGCTTTCCAAGCAAGAGCACCAAAGTTTGTCAATACCATTGTAAAACCACTTCAGACATCAAGATTATAAACTATTTCACCAAACCCAAAAATGCCAGTGGGTTCCATAGGAGGACTTCTCCCTTTGTGAGTCTTGGGGAAAATAAAAATCCCACTGACAATTCTTATGTTTACCTTTGAGAGGGTTAACTGATACTACTTCTTAATAGTGTGTAATTTTTAAAGTCTAACACAGTTATTTGTTGAGTCATAGCTAAACTAATACTAAATGGAAGAAATGATAAATAAAGTCAATGTCGAAACATCTGGTGATAGTTAGATTGAACAATTTCATTTCTTAGCTAAACTTATCTTTGAATTTAATCTATGAGTAACAAATCTAAAATGACATTTCATACATAGAAAAATAGTTATCTTATTTCCTTTACATCCTGAAGCTAAAGGTCATATTAAAAAATTAGAAAGGTATAACACCATTGAAATTGATTGAAAACTCAAGTCTCTGTATATTCTTCCTTCATTTATCAAATACTTATTGAGCCTTACTGTATGCACGGTGCTAGGCAACGGATATATTCAGGAACAAAACAGACACAAGTCCCTACACTCAATGAGTTTAGAGTATAGTACAGTGGTTCAGGGAGGGTGGGTAGTGGTACATGGAGCAGATGTTAACTAAAATCCAGGCAAGAAAATATATAATTTTTGCCTTCTATAAGATACCTGAAGGATAGATTTCTATAAATAAATGTGAGTCACAAAGGAGCTATGGAATTTTAATTTAGATAGATATAGCCAGAGAAATGGAATTAATTATAATTCCTACCACCAGTATATGAGTGCCTGTTACCCTATACCCCACACCAACACACTGTGCTACAAAATCTGTCAATCTGATAGGTGGAAAATGGCATCTTATTGTAGTTTGCCTTTCTCTCATAACGAGGATAAATTGTTTACACTACATGTGGAGAATGACTTGAAGGGGGCAAGAGTGAAAGCAGGGAGACTACTGAGAAGCAATGGCAGTTAGCCACGTGAAAAGTTGGTGGGGTGTCAGCAGTGGACATGGCAAGGGGGCACATATTGTTCAGGTAGAAGTGAACATGAATTGGAAGTAGAGACGAGAGAGAGAAATAGACAGAGAGAGACAGACAGAGAGAGAGAGGATTGTGTAAGGGTGACTCTCAGGTTTCTAAATGATTGGCGGAGTTGGGGGGGCTGGACAGGAAAGGCTGGGAGAAGACTAGGGGCTCGTTTTACAATGAACATATGCTATGTTTGAGCTGCCTGAGAGTAGGGGCCGATTGACCAGTAAACTCAGTACGCACTCGGCTTATATTAAGCAAGGTACGCACGGGCTTACTTGTGGTTACTTACAATTTGTTCACTACAGATTAGTAAGTAACCACAAGTAAGCCCGGGTGTACCTTGTTTATTGGGTAACCCGGCGCTGCCTGTGAGACACTCAAGCAGAAATATCACGGAGGCATTTGGAAGCAGAGTTCCGAAGCTCAGAAGGCAGGTCTAGGTTGCTGATGTAAATCTAGATGTCCATACATACAGCTAGATAAAGTGGGGAAAGGGTTTAAGATCTTTCATGCTGAAGCTCAATGTGACACTAACAAGCTGAAATATAAGATCTATAATAGTGTGAGTTAATTAAGAAAATATAATTCATGTACTCTGTAAACATGGGTAGGGATAAAGATGGGAAGGGTGCATCTTCTGAAAAAAGCAATAAATGTTTTTTAAAAAGCTCTTATTAAAAATAAGCCATATCTCCATTTCTATGTTTTCCAAATTTTCTTTCTTTAATAAATCTTTCTTTTAAAATAAAGGAGGTAGCTACAGAGAATTTGCAAAACACAGAAAAATATAAAGAAAAGATGTAATCCCATTAAAACATCAAACCCATTGCTGTCAAGTGGATTTACTCAGAGGTAATTACTATTAACATTTTGGTGTTTTCTTTCTGATATATAGGGGTCTGTATCATATATTATTTATACATATAATTCTATGGCACAGTCTATAATTTAACATTATAATGTGAGTATTTACATGCCATTATCCTTTAAGATATTAAATTATAGTATATTATTTAAATGTAACATAATTGTTCTCCATATAGAAGTAACATCAATTACTCAACCATGATCATTATGTATTATAATTAAAAATCTTCTTTTCTGTATTGTAGAGAAACAATGTCTCTCTCATTTTCATTTCTTTTTTTGGTAGAGAGGTTTCACATTTTAGCATGTTTACTGGCTAATGCCATAAGGCCACTATGAGTCAGAATCAACTCGATGGCAATGGGTTTGGTTTGGTGGGTATAAAGCCTATTACTATTTGCCTCAGATCAATCCATAAAGCAATGAAGCTCTATTAATATAACAATTTTTTATCCTATCAATACCACCTCATGCTAATTTCTCTCTGTCCTAAAATAAATTGGCATGTCCTACATATACCAATCTAATTATGACAAATTTATTTTCTGATCTGCCTATCCCCATTCTTATATTTTTGAGAAGAAATATAAAAAAAACATGATCTCATACACATATAGGGCTATTACTGAAGCACTGTTTATTGGACCAAAGAATAGGAAACAACTTAAATGTCCATCAGTAGGGGACTTGTTAGAAAAATGATGGTACCTCCATACAATAAAACAGAATGTGGCTGTTAAAAGGAAGTGAGACAATTAAGAAGAATTAAGTCTATAACCTATTAGATTCAAATAGCAAAGTGTGACTGGCATGCCATTTGTGTGAAAAATGGAGGCATTGTATATAATGCTACTATTTGTGTAAACAAAGAGTTGCATATAAATGGTTGTCTCTGGAAGGGTTTACAAGATAGAGTTAACCCTCTGGAGGCCAACTGGGGGACTAGGAGTTGGGGTGGAAGCGGACTTAATTCTCATTCAATTCTTTTTTACATTGTTTGAATTCTGTATTGTGTGTATGCAATACCTGTTTAAAAATTAACAAGTAAACATAAAAATAAAATCATTCATCTCAGCCTACTCCAAACATGCCCTCTTCCTCCTCTCTCCCTCATCTGCTTGAGACTTGCACAGCCTCTTCTCTGCCTGCAGCCCTTTCCCCTGGAGCCTCACACCCTGATTCCATGCCCTAGTCAACCTTCACTTTTCAGAATTAATTCTTCACTAATTGATGGCAATGCCTTTTAGAAATGTTAGAAGCCTCATGGGAAAGCCTCTCCTTGAACTCTGTCCTGCTGATAATCTTAATCTATTCAGTCTAATAACAAACTACATCATTCTGACTTTTGTTTATCCTCTTGCTTCCTATTCTTTCTACTTTGTCATTCCGTTTTCCTTGGCCACAGAAAACTGCACAGAGTAGTCTAAGTAACTATTATTAATGTTTAAGATAAAAACTAAATTGAACAAGATTTGAAATATAAAGTGGAGACAATTATAAAGGGTTGAGGCTTGGTAGTATATGTGCCCTTTGGAATACCATGATATCAGAGCATAAGAAAGATCTGTCCATGATCCATCTTTGATATCTGAGAGTTCTCCTTGCCCTACTCATGTTCTGCTGTAGAAAATAAAATGGTAAAAATAAATTTTAATGGTATGTAGAAAATGCACCACTTTCATTACCTAAAGTTAATTTGGAGCAACTTCTGTCAATATTATCAAACTACAGGGATCTGAACCCTAGGACTGTGTATATAGTAGTAGTTTACATTCACAGTGCTAACCTCCAATCTTGGTACTGTTGAGTTCAACTACATGTTTTTAATTATTCTATCTATTTCCTTAAATCTAGAAGATAAAACTCATATTTCCCTCCAGTCAAAGGGAGAGAATGTAGCATACTGTTAAACCAGGAACTTTTTGTTTTTTTTAAATAATTTTTTTTTGTGTTTTAGGTGAAAGTTTACACAGCAAATTAGGTTCCCCTTTTAACAATTTATATACAAATTGTTCTGTGCCATTGGTTATAGTTTTTACAATGTATCAGCTTTCTCATTATTTCTGTTCTGTTTGTTATGTTTCCATTGATCTAGCTTCCCTGCCCCTCCTTGCCTTCTCATCTTCACTTTTGGGTAAATGTTGACCATTTGGTCTCATATAGTTAATTATTTAAAGAAGTATATTACTCCTGAGTGATATTGTTTATTTTATAAGCCAGTCTATTATTCGGCTAAAAGGTGACCTGCAAAAACAGCTTTAATTCCAAGTACAAAGGGTATTTTAGGGCAATAGTCATAAGGTGCCTCTAGTCTCTATCAGTCCTTTAAGTCTGGACATTTTTAGGAATCTGATTTTTGTTCTACATTTTCCTCCCATTCTATCCAGACCTCTTATTTTGTCCCTAGTGATAGCTGAGCACCATCTAGTTCTTCTGGTCTCACGCTAGGAGAGGCTGTGGTTCATGTGGGCTAGTTTCTTCTTTGAGTCTTTGGTTTCCTTCATTCTCTTTTGCTACAGATGAGTACAGACCAATAGTTGTATCTTAGATGGCTGCTCACAAGCTTTTAAGACCCCAGACACTACGCACCAAACTAAGATGTAGAACATTATCTTTGTGAACTATGTTATGCCAACTGATCAAGATGTCCCCCAAGACTATAGCCACAAGCCTTTTAAACCAGTAAACCAATCCCGTGAGTTGTTTGAATATGTCTAGGAAGCCTCCGTAATTGTGCCCCCTAGACCTTTCTTAGAGTGTTTCCAACACACTTATTGGATCAGTCATAATATTTATATATACTCAAGCACTTGAAATCTCAAGCTGTTTTAACCAGTTGTCATTTGGTGTCAAACTCCGGTCATTTCAATGTGAAACAAAGGTCAACAAAGGGTTCGTCTTATTCTTTTAATGTTAGTGAAATCTTTTATAGCTATTGAACTCTGCTTAAACTCCCAACAGTAAGTTCCTATTGCATACTCCTGTTTATTTAGGTCACATGAGATTTTATGATTGTTCACAAAAAATACATAGAATTGAAGAAAAGTGAAAATGTTAAATTAATATTCTAAGTATTACTAACAACCAAAAATATATGCAGTGCAATATGGTCTGTACAAGTTTGGCATTATTTGGAAAAAAAACAATGTAATTCTCTCTCTCTCAGTATCTAAAATAAGATACATGACTATTTTTTCTTCATTGCTCATTCTAGAAGTTATACTGTAAAGATTATTTCAAATTTTGCTAAATTGTTGGCCTTTAAAAGATTGATTTTTAAAACCTTTCTCTCATTTTTTTGTTTAATCCAAAAACAATATTTATTTATTTATTTTGTCCAATATCTATTTCTGGCTTCTCAGGAGAGTTTTTCTAGATTTATGATTCACACCTTAAAGAAAATTTGCTAATTTGCATCAGGATAATGCATCGTACAGAATTATCTTAGTACAATACTTAACAGTCATATTAAAGAGTAAGCACTTAAAATTATGCATTAAAATAATGACAAATGAAGAAAAGTATTTGAAAGTATCCATCTGGTTCCCTTTAAATGAATTTTGGCCCTTATTATTCTTGCTGTCATTTTCATCTAGTTCATTCATCCATTCATTGAACATAAATTTATTGAGCACTTACTATGAACGAGGCACTACTCTTGGTGCTAGAGAGTTGATAGTGAATAATAACAAGTGTTTTCCCTCAGAGCTTCCATTCTATAAGAGAGAGACAGACAATAAACACATGATCAAATAAATAATGTAATTACAGACACTGGTTAAGCTTTATGATAAAAATTAATTCGGGAACTAGGATAGAGAGTGACGAGGGAAGGTGCTACTTTAGTTGTGGTGATGGAGACAGGCCTCTCTGAGGAGATCCCATCTGAACTGATACCTAAATGATGAAAAGATCTCAGGACAGAGCTTTCCAGGGAGAAGGGGTGGTGAGAACAGAAGCCTTGGATTTGGGATTGAACATCTGGAAGAGGCTGAAGAAGGATGTGAATGAGGAGGTGACAGATAGGAGGTGAGGTCATGAGATGGGCAGGAACCCCTCACATGAGGCTCTGCAGTCATGTAAGGAGGCTATATCCTGATCTAATGGCAGTGGGAAACTACCATGGGAATATCACTCTGGCAGATGTGTGGAGGAAAGACGTAGGGTGTTGGGAGTGGGTGAGAATAGGGAGCTTGGTTTTTGACATGTTAGCTTTCAGGTATTAATTAGACATTCAAGAGGAAATTTTGAATAGGCAGTTGGATGTAAGAGTTTGGTAGCTGAAAAGAGAGGTTGTGGTTGGAAATATAAATCTGAGATTTAAAGCTGAGAGATTAGAAATCACCTAGGGTCAGGGCTCTTAAAAGATTTTATGCCATGAATCCCTTTAAAAGTCTGCTAATGCCCTGAGACTCCTTCTCTGAATGCCATCTTAAATGCATAAAATAAAATAGGAGTGTAAAGAAAACCAACTATAATGTAATATGTCATCAAAATATTAAAAGGTTACACTATGGTAAAATACATAATTTTAAGTAGTATATTAAGTAAAAATTAGATCTAGTAGTGAGCATTATAACTACAGTAACTTCAAAGAAGTCATGTGCACACATATTTCAAGGTATCTGTAACAATTGTTAATATGATATGAAAATGTCTGTAATTTCTTATTGGAGATAAAGTAACAGATACAGCTAATATTACTGTTGTTAGGTTGCCTACATTCATATTCAAAGACAATGCTAAATATCATTTACAGGTTAATGAAAATAAAGAAGACACGTTACCCTTTCAAGTGCACAGACACCAGGTCTGTGGACCCCAGGTTAGAGGGTCAAATGTAGGTTGATAGAAGGGCGAATGTAGCTGGAAAATGTAGTCCTTGGTTGATGCAAACAGTTAAGTGCTGAGTTACTAACTGAAAGGTTGGTGGCTCGAATCCACCCAGAGGCACTTCAGAAGAAAGGCCTGGTGATCTGCTTCCAGAAAGTCAGAATCATGACAACTCCATGGAGGGCAGTTCTACTCTGAAACACATGGGGTTGCCATGAGTCAGAATCGACTTGACAGCCACTGATAGATAGAGAAGAGGGGAGAGCCACAGAGTGTAACCTGTGTTGCTCCAACATTAAGAGATAGGAGATAAAACAAGGGCCAGTAAAGAAAATGGAAAAAAGCAGATATGGAAGGTAGAAAGAGGACTACTGCTGCTGACAGGTTAAATGAGATGGAAGATGAGAACTCCTTACCTTGAGGAGAGCAGTTTAAGTATAAGAGGGAGGACAAGGGCCTCACTCACTACAGTGAATTCTCCAGGGACTTGGAGGTGAAGAAGTGGAGTTTAGCAAGTGTGTTAAAGGAGTTTTGCTGTAACGTGGATTTTTAAAAAATGGACCAGTAAACGAAGGGATGAGTCAAGGAAGCATTCTGTGTTGCTGTCACTGTTTTGATGATGGAAGGTATTACAACACGTATCTAGGCTGTGCAAGAGATCCAAGAGAGAGGGAAAACTGATAATGCAAGAGGAAAAGGGGACATTTCCTGGCCTAGCATTCTCAAATAAGGCACAGGTGACAGAGTGTACCGCACAGGTGGACGACAGAAGCATAGACAGTTCCAGTAGAAAGGTGGCCTTAAAAAGCAGAGGACGCAGTTTGTTACGTAGGTATAGGTCCAGGTAAGTTTATACATATGATGGTGGGAGAATGTGGAAATTCTCTTTTGTTGCTTCCATTTTCTCATTGAAATATGAACTAAAACCACCAGTTGAGAGTGAATGAGGGGAGGGTACGGGAGAAGGTAAGAAACAGTCCTAAAGGTGAGTGAATGGACTCGAGAAACAGAGGCAGACATGTCAGACCCACAGGCTGTTTCTGTGTGCCCTTGAGTCCATTCCAACTCTTAGTGACCCTATAGGACAGAGTAAAGCTGCTCCATTTAGATTCAACCAGAGTTCATACTAGTATATTTAATACAAGAGTACCTGAGAAAAAGATGATGAGGCATACGTGTTTCAATGCAGTTTTAAGTCCATAGCTATTCTAAACATAGTTAATTAATTCAAAGCTCTGGAGAGACTGGCACACCTGGAGCCCCGTGGTTCAATACCAGTGACCAGGGCCTGTATCGGGGAGGTTTGTGTGGCCTCGTTTCCTGTGGCAACGCCGCCAAGAGTGGGTGTGGCCAGAGAGGCGTCAGTTCTTCTTCTGCAAGATGGTAAATATCTCATAAAATTATGCAAATCGTGATCATCCTATTTTAATTTTTTAACAGATTCCATAAGTATACAAATTAAATGATACAATATAGGTCATGAACAGACCTGTTTCTGTTTAAATATCCTCAATACTGTTCCTGCATTTGGCAAACATGCTCTATTTCATTATCAGTTCTTTTATTTACATGTCTGTTTCAATGTTGTTTTAGAATTCCAGTTCCTTGATAAGGAGTTGTGTCTGTATTTAGGGAAACTCAGCGTTTCCTATGTTCCTGCACTCAGGGGACATTAGTCACTAACATTTTCCATTTCACACAAAGTAATTAATTTCTATATAAAACACCTTTGTTTCAGTCACTGGATTAGATTTACCATTTAAACAACAGAAGTAACAAGTTATATACTCTAATATTGGCATTAATTGGTTTGTAGAAGAGATAATGTAGATACCTTATATCACCCAATACTTGTCCATAGTAAAAAATGGAGGAGGGAAAGTTAATCATAAAATTGAGAAGTTAGTTAGAGGATACTGCTAAAATACACTGGGAAGATAAAATTTTCGTATATATATGTATATATATAAACATTTGTATATATGTAATTTACATAATATGATACATGATCATACATATCATATTATATAATATATGATCATATATACAATAGGATATTATATATACACACACACACATATATGTATATATAAATAAAACTTTGGATATATGTATACTATTGTGTACATCCGAAGTGAAAATCTAGAAAAATTGGAAAAACCCTGACAAAATTTAAATATTAAACTTATTGCTAAAAGGCACTTAAAATCTGTTAAATTATTAAAAAGAGAAAATTGTTTTGAAATATTCTCCTTTAGACTTTTTAGGTTAACAAGTATAATTCTCTTACAAGTTGCAATGGACTCTACAGCAATGGGTTTTTTTTTTTCTGTATTTGGCATTTCCTATAATCAGAAAACATTCCCCTTGAGAACACAAACAAAACAAGGATGCCCTTTATCACCACTCCTATTTAACGTTGTGCTGGAAGTTCTAGCTAGAGCAATAAGGCAAGAAAAAGAAATAAAGGGCATCCGAATTGGTAATGAATAAATTATACTGTCCCAGTTTGCAGGTGATATGATACTATACATAAAAAACCCTAAAGACTCCACAAGAAATCTACTGGAACTAATAGAAAGATTCAGCAGAGTAGCAGGATACAAGATAAACCTACAAAAATCA
>NW_004443995.1:1050154-1051476 GCF_000243295.1 Trichechus manatus latirostris
ACAGGATACAAACCATAACCATCAACACACAAACCCCAGAAGATAAGCTAGATAACTGAGATCTTCTAAAAATCAAACACCTATGCTCTTCAAAAGACTTCACCAAAACAGTAAAAAGAGAACCTACAGACTGGGAAAATAATTTTGGACAGTACAAGTCAGACAAAGGTCTAATCTCCATAATCTACAAGAAAATCCAACACCTCTACAACAAAAAGACAAATAACCCTGTTAAAAAATGGGCAAAGGAAATGAACAGACACTTCACCAAAGAAGACATTCAAGCAGCCAACAGACACATGAGGAAATGCTCGAGATTACGGACACTTCACCAAAGAAGACATTCAAGCAGCCAACAGACACATGAGGAAATGCTCAAGATCACTAGCCATTAGAGAAATGCAAATTAAAAACACAGTGAGATACCATCTCACCCCGGCATTACTGGCACGAATCAAAAACACTGGAAATAAATGTTGGAGAGCCGGCAGGGAGATCAGAACTCTTATGCACCACCGGTGGGAATGCATAATGATACAACCATTTAGGAAAATGATATGGCGCTTCTTTAGAAAGCTAGAAATCAAAATACCATACAATCCAGCCATCCCACTCCTCGGAGTGTATCCTAGAGAAATAAGAGCCATCACACGAATAGACATATGCACACCCATGTTCATGGCAGCATTGTTCACAATAGCAAAAAGATGGAAACAACCTAGATGCCCATCAACAGAGGAATGGATAAACAAACAATGGTACATACACAATGGAGTATTATACAATGATAAAGAGCAATGATGAATCTGTGAAGCATCTTATAACATGGATGAAACTGGAGGACACTATGCTGAGTGAAATAAGTCAATCACAAAAGGACAAATACCGTATGAGACCTCTATTGTAAAAACTCATGAAAAAGTTTACACACAAAAAGCAACAATCTTTGTTGGTTACAGGGATGGGAGGGGTGGAGGGGAAATACTAAACAGACAATAGATAAGTGGTAACTTTGGTGAAGGGTAAGACAGTACACAATACTGGCGAAGCCAGCACAACCTGTACAAGGAAAGGTCATGGAAGTTTCATAGACACATCCAAACTCCCTGAGGGACTGAATTGCTGGGTGGAGGGCTGTGGGGACCATGGTCCTGGGGAACATCTAGCTCAATTTGCATAACACAGTTTATAAAGACAGTGTTTGGTGAGTAGCATCTGGGGTCTTAAAAGCCTGTTAGAAGCCATCTAAGATACTCCACTGGTCTCACTCCTTCGGGAGCGAGGGAGATTGAAGAGAACAGGATACAAGGAAAAGATTAGTC
>NW_004443995.1:1051576-1085297 GCF_000243295.1 Trichechus manatus latirostris
TGGCCTGACAGAGACTGGAGAAACCCCGAGCGTATGGCCTCCAGACACCCTTTCAGCTCAGAGGTAAAGTCACTCCCGAGGTTCACCATTCAGCCAGGGATTGGACAGCCCCATAAAACAAAACAGGACTGATGAGGCACAGCAGTCCAGGGACAAGGACTAGAAGTCAGGAGGGGACAGGAAAGCTGGTGATAGGGAACCAAAGGTTGAGTAAGGACAGTGTTGACATGTCGTGGGGTTCTTAACCATTGTTAGAGGGCAATATGTGTACTAACTGTTTAATGAGAAACTATTTTGTTCCATAAACCTTCATCTAAAGGGAGAATAGCAGCACAACTGGAAGAATGTAATCGACCTCACTGAATTGTACCTGTAGAAATTTTTGAAATGGTGTATCTTTGGCTATGTATATCCTCCCCCACCCCAAAAAAAGGTCCTCCAGGGCTGAGAAGTGAGCGTGTTGACATGCCGTGGGGTTGTTAATCAATGTCATAAAACAATATGTGTACTGACTGTTTAATGAGAAAATATTTGTTCTGTAAACCTCACCTAAAGTACAATAAAAAAATTTAAAAAATAATAAGTATAAATTATTCAGTTGGCTCTTTTGCATACTGGATTTCCTCCAAAGATTTTAACTGAAGCAAGGATTCTGAGCAAGGGGGAAAGCTTGAAAACTACTGAGTTAGAGGAAAGGTTATCACAAACAATAATTACTGGAGCCCTGGTGGCGCAGTGGTTAAGAGCTCAGCTGCTAACCAAAAGGTCAGCACTTCAAATCCACCAGCCACTCCTTGGAACCCCTATGGGGCAGTTCTACCCGGTCCTATAGGGTCGCTATGAGTTGGAATCAACTTGATGGCAACTTCTTTTCTTTTTAATAGTTATGTTTATCAACAAGGAGTTACACATAATTTTAGTTAAAATTAAATAGTTACAATGGTTATAATTTTGACATAATTTTAGTCAAGTCTACAACTAAGTTGGCAACATACCTAAAGACTCATACACTAACTTTGAAGAGAGAAACTGATGAAGAGTAAAACAAATTTAAAATATCCCAAAGCATCAAGTAAATGGAAGATAAAGTGGAAGGAAACTTGCCTGCTGTATTTGAATGAGTGTTCATCTAAGTAGCAAGCTAGAGGAGTTCAATTTCTTATCTGTTCACGTACAGTACACCAGAGAGCATTCTTGGAGATAAATGAAGTAAACATTTTTTAGAACTCCATCAGTTTTAAGGCCAGGCCTGTTTAAGAGCTATTTTGCAAGAAGCATGGCTTTTTATGATTTCTCAGTTCCAAAATAGCTACTTGTCTACAGTACAGCAGGTTTCCCAGGACAGTGCAGGGGTGGCATCCACACCCTGGGAGAATGCCCTAGGGTCACAGCAGACCATTTTCCTCACCAGTCCCAGGCCGTCTAATGCCTTGCTCCTGCATCTTGATTCTCATCCACATTTTAAACCTTTTTTAGAGTCTGATATTGCTACTTAGTAGAGTTTGGGGCTGTCTAAGGTAGCAAACAGCTTTGACTATGGCCAGATTAATATTTCTGGGTGGTTAAGCATCTATTTCTACACCTCTTTTTTGGTTTGTCATACTGTGGTGGCTTGCATGTGGCTATGATGCTGGAAGCTATGTGTCATGGTTTGAATTATGTCCCCCAAAAAATGTGTGTATCAATTTGGCTAGGCCATGATTCCTGGTTCTGTGTGATTTTCCTGTATGTTGTAAACCTGCCTCTATGATGTTAATGAGGGAGGATGGGTGGCAGTTGTGTTAGTAAGGCAGGACCTGATCTACAAGACTGGATTGTGTCCTGAGGCAATCTCTTGAGATATAAAAGACAGAAGTGAGCAGTGAGGCAGGGGGACCTCATACCATCAAGAAAGCTGTGCCGGGAGCAGATCATGTCCTTTGGACTGGGGTCCCTGCGCAGAGACGCTCCTAGTCTGGGGGAACATTGATGAGAAGGCCGACAGAGAGAGAAAAAGGCTTCCCCTGGAGCTGACACCCTGAATTTGGACTTTTAGCCTACTTTGACTGTGAGGAAATATATTTCTCTGTGTTAAAACCATCCACTTGTGGTATTTCTGTTATGGCGGCACTAGATGACTAAGACACTATGGCACCGGTATTTCAAATACCAGCAGAGTCACCCATGGCAGACATGTTTCAGCAGAACTTCCCGACTAAGACTAGGAAGAAATACCTCATTATTTACTTCCAAAAATTAGCCAATGAAACTCTTATGGATCACAGCAGAATACTGTCTAATACAGTGCTGGAAGATGAGCCCAAACATACCAGTGATCAGGAAGATGGTGCAGGATCGTGCATTAACCACTTTAAAGTATATAATTCAATGACATTAATTACATTCACTATGTTGTACAACCATAACCACTATCCATTTCCAAATATTCTTCCTCACTCCAAAAAGAAAGTCAGTACCACTTAAACAACAACTCCCTGCTTCCGTTTTGTTCTGTTATACATAAGGTTATCATGAGTGGGAGTCAACTGGATGGCAGCTAATACCAACAAACACCTATTTAGGAAGGACAACAACTTATCTAACTACATGCTTTCATTAAAATGAATTAAAGACGGAAAATCTTAATGAAATTTGGTTCTTTATGAATTTTGTATACCTAAGAAGCTATTGACAAAATACAAAATAAGGTATTATTTTCATATTTGTGCGACAATAAAGTCGTAAAGCATTATCTTCCTTGGGGTCCTCACACAACTACTACAGTTATTTAACATGATTAAGTTATACTGAGAATTCCAAACAGTGTATTTTGCAATATTATTTCAAATTAGCCTGTAATCATTTACTGACGTCTGGTTAAGAGCCTGGCTGCTAACCAAAAGATCAGCAGTTTGAATCCACCAGCCAATCCTTGGAAACTATATGGGGCAGGTCTACTCTGTACGTGAGAGAGAGAAAATGTGAGAAAATGTTAACAATCAGTGAATGTCGGTGAAGGTCATAAGGATATATTCATGGTACTACTGTTTCCATTTTTTAATAGGTTAGAAATTTTTCCAAATAAAAAGCTGCGGTAAAAGTTCCACAGGAATAAATATATTATAAATTTCTTACAACATCAGTATGTAAATCTATAAGAAAAAAAAAAAAAAACCAGATGCCGTCGAGTTGATTCCTACTCATGGTGATCCCACGTGTGTCAGAGTAGAACTGTGCTCCATAGGGTTTTCAATGGCTGATTTTTTTGAAGTAGATCACCAGGTGCCTCTGGGTGGTCTTGAACCTCTAGCCTTTCAGTTAAACAGCCTAGTGTGTTAACCACTTGCACCACCTAGGCACTCCTAAATCTATAAGCCTTCTTCCACTGCCATTGAGTTGATTCTGACTCATAGTGACCCTACAGGACAGAGTAGAAGTGCTCCACAGGACTTCCAAGGAGGACCTGGTGGATTCTAACCTCTGACCTTTTGGTTAGCAGCTGTTATCTCTTAATCACCACGCCACCAGGGTTTCCAAATCTATAAAAGACATACCTAAAACAAAATGAGTGATTATTTAAATAGCATAAATGAAAAGTAAAAAAATAGAATGACAGTATTAACCTCATATAAACAGAATTCAAAATAAAAAACATTAAACATTCATTTTACATTGATAAAAATGTGTATAATGATTTTACACTAATGTTCATCGCAGTTTTCACAATGGACACAAGATGGAAACAACTGAGTGCCCATCAACAGATGAACAGATAAACAAAATGTGGTACGTACATACAATGGAATATTATTTAGCTATAAGAGAAATGAAGTTCTGATACATGTTATGACATGGACGAACCTTAGAAACCTTATGCTGAGTGAAATAAGTTAGTCACAAAAGGACAAATATTGTATGAGCTCACTTACATGAAATATCTAGAATAGGCAAACACATAGAGACAAAAGTTTATTAGTGGCTACCAGGGGTCCAGGGAGGGGGAAGTGGGGAGTTGTTATTTAAGTGGTACTGAGTTGCTTTTTGGCGTGAGGAAGAATATTTGGAAATGGATAGTGGTTATGGTTGTACAACATGGTGAATGTAATTAATGTCATTGAATTATATACTTTGAAATGGTTAAAAATGGCAAATTTTTTGTTATATATATTTTACCACAAAAATTTTTAAAGAAGTGTACAATAAAGAAATGCATCCCCACTGTCTCATGGTCACTCCTTGAGAAGCCACACAGTCCTCTTTGCAGGTGTCTTATGAATTCATTGTTTCTAACTTCAGTTGAACCTCATGCCGCTCATAAATCACTCAGTGTTTCATCAGTCCCCAAGCTCTCTTATTCTCCAAAGATGGTATCTCATATATTCCCCACTCTCAAATTTCCTATCCCTCGGTTAGCAGATGGTCTAATTTTCAATGTCAGAGAAAACAGAAATATCGCGTGGGGAGTTCTTCGCCTGCATGCCCCAAAGTTACAAATTATCTGGATTTGCTCTGTGGTAGATGCTGCCAATGGCAGATCTGCCATTCCCAACTCTTGTCTTTGTGACTTCTTCCACTATGAGCATAAAATAGCCCATTGTAGTCAGAGGCAGTCACATGACACAGTACTAGCCAACGAGATGTAAGCAGAAGTCCCCTGGAGGCTTCTGGGAAATGTTTTCCTGATTAAAGAACTGGATGTGGCTAATACCATCCCTTCTTCCTTCTATGATCACTGCTTGAGAAGAAAAAGTCAAGACAAACGCAGTGATGTCAAGCCCTGAGTGCTGACATCCTGGACTGCAGAACTAATGTCAGCAATTGCCTGCTTTACATTTCCTGTTTCATGAGAAAAATAAACTTCTGCTTGTGTGAGGCACTAGTAGTTGCTGGGTTTTCTGTTATTGGCAACTGAAAGCACTCCTAAATGATACTGAACCCACTCCTCCCCCTTTTTCACAATTGAACCATGGATCTCATTATCTTCCACCTTCTCAGAGGCCTCCCTCTGTTGATCCTCCCTTCTTCAACCTTCCCCTCTTCTCTAGTTATTTCACATCACCAGTGTTTAAATACACTCAAGTCTCTCTCATGTTAAATAAAAAAATGAAACTGTCCCTCAACCTCCCATCTTCCTCCTGCTGCTGTCTTATCTTTATCCTCCTCCCTTTCTCTAATATTCTTCTTAAAGAAGCTATCTACATTCACTATCTCCAACTCCTTACTTCCTATTCATTCCTCAACCTCCTGTAATCTGGATTCAGCCCCTACCACTTGACTGAAAGTGTTTTTGCCAAGTCACCAGCAACATTCTTATTGCTAAATCCAAAGGGAACTTTCCAGTTCTATCTTATTGACCTTTTTGTGGCATTTGACACCATGACCATGCAATTCTTTTTGAAATACTTTCTTTCATTGAATTTTTAAAAGCACTTTCTCCTAGTTTTTCTTATCCCTGTCTGGCAGATCCTTCTAAGCCTACTTTGATGGATCTTCCTCTGCAAATCCTTTGCATGTTGGTATTAAATTAGTAACGGGCTTGGTTTTTGGTTTATGATAATGTCTTCTTAGTCTTTATCTTTACAGTGGCTCCCTACTGGACATCTGGAAATGTCCCACAGGCACCCCCAAACCTACTTTCTTTCGTGCTCTGTTTCTCAGTGTGCGGCACCACCATCCACCCAGTTGTCCAAGTCAGACACCTAGAATGATCCTTGATGCTTCTCTCTCGTTACACAAATCCAATTAATGAATAAAACAGAAACAAACAAACAAAACAAACAAACCTGATGCTGTCCAGTCAATTCTGATTCATAGCGACCATATAGGACAGAGAAGAACTGCCCCATAGGGTTCCAAGGAGAGGCTGGTGGATTTGAACTGCCAATCTTTTGGTTAGCAACTGAACGCTCAACCACTGCACCACCAGGGCAATAAACTAAAAAAAAAAGCCAAACCCATTGCGTCGAGTTGATTCCGACTCATAGCGATCCTATAGGACAGGGTAGAACTGCTCCATAGAGTTTCCAAGGAGCACTTGATGGGTTTGAACTGCTGACCTTTTTGGTTAGCAGCTGAACTCTTAACCACTACGCCACCAGGGTTTCCACCAGGGCAATAGGCCTTATAAATTCTACCTCCAAAATGTCTCTTTAGTCTGCCCATTTCTCTTAGTCCCACTTATCTCACTCTAGGCTAGGCCTCTTCTGTCGTCAGTTTCCTAACACCTCTTCCTCAGCTGACCCCATCTCTCTGCTGCAGCTAAAGGGAATGTTCTGTTTCTCCAAACCTGCCAATCTCTCTCTTAGCTCTGGGCTTTCATGCATGCTATTTCTTCCAACTAGAATTCTTTTCACAAGGCTAACTACTAATAATCTTTGAATTCTCAGTCTAAGTCTCACTTCCCCTGGGAATTCTTCTCTGGTGCCCTTAGGCTAGGTTAGGTGCTTTTGCTGCATGTTTCCATAACACCCTATTCCCCCACTATCATTATTCTATACTCCCACTATTATTGCTTTTGTTTTTCTCTTGCTCCATGAAGACACATTTCATCTTTAGTAAACAGTTTCTCCAAATAGATTCTTCAATACAATTATAACACTGGGATTTTCAACAATTCTCTATACAACACTCATTTTCATCAAAGGTTGGATGGAATCCCTAGAATATGAAGAATTTTCATTTCGTTTTAAGAACTAATGACTACAACAAAAAAAGTGACATAAATGCTGGAATAAATAGCTTTGGCAGTCACTAAAAATGGATATATCCCACTTATTGGAATGGATGTATTCTTTTTTAAAAACCAGAGTGACTCACTATCACTCCTTAAGTACGTAAACTCATTATTGCCTATTGCAATAGAAATTCCTAGCAAGAAAAAAATAAATAGAATATGTATAAACCACTAACTACATCTGGAGGGTTTGTCCAAGGGGAAAACGGGGCAGAAAGCACTCAAGAGCCTTGACCTGACATAAAAGTATAAAATCTAATTAAATCATCGCGATATTAATCATCAGCAGAGAAGCCGAGGCCAACAAGACTAAAATAACTCAAAATTAAACCCTTATGTAAAAGTGTTACAAATAAATACAGAAATAACGGTATGACATTATCTGAATATCCGGATTATCGCCAGGGTTTACTGCAATTAGTTTTCTCTACTTAATATGCATGTGCTTCAGATTATAAAACCAAGAAATTCATTTGTATGATGAACCAAAGGCTGAAACATTGATTGGTTGAAAATTTTCAAACATTTCAATGATCTAGTTTTCAACACAACATAACTTAATATGTAAAATGCGATCTGCAGTCCAGATACATTTTAGGCTGAGCTACTTATCATTTGATTCCAAGGACAAAACAGTAGTTTTTTTCCTGTTACATAAACTAAGTTCATAAAGTGTAAGGCCAAAAGACCATGCTGTCATATTTATTATTAAAGGCAAAATATATTTTAGTGCAATAATGTAACTTTCCAAAGGAAAATGTTGTCTATATAGCAATACAAATAGTCAACATCCAAAAAGAAAGATGAGGGAAAAAAGTTCAAGAAAAAAAAATCACTTTTATATTTTACCAATGATCTTTCAAGCCATCTGTGGTTTGGCTTGGGGATATGATTTGGGACAAAATGCCTGGCAAAAACTGTTAAGTGAGTCCATTTCTTCAAACCCAGTCACATTCATCTGCTTTAGGGTTTCAGATCTTTCCCTAAAACTGTTGCATAGTTTGTTCACAGTTGGGGCGCCATACTCCCCTATTAGCTTTCATGTCTACAATGAAGTTTTAAGCTTTGTGCAGATGCTATGTCATATATGGTGTTTGTGTCCCCTATTAAGCCTCCCCTGCCCCCACTGAGAGATACAGTAAAAGCCTGAAAACAAATGAACCAGATATTGTGGCTCACTGGATCTTAGGATCGGCATTGGTCACAGGTTGGTGTGGCTGGCTGGCTCACATAGGCCATGCCTATGTGGCATATTTCTCTGGTTAAAGACTCCACTCCTCTGCCTAAAAGAGTGGGCACATAAGCCAAGCTGGGCCAATCAGAGTCCTTCTTCAAGACCTTAGAACTGATTGTGGGAAAGAGGAGCTCCTTTCTTCCATGATCTCACAGTTGTTTGGGTCTGAGCCTTGGAGCTGTCAGGGGCTACTTCCCCAACTTCAGGGAGAAGGTGGTCTCTAAAACCAACATACAGAGAGAAGCAGAGAAGGAGGCAGTAAGACTCCAAGGAGACTCCCCTAAAGCCTGCTTCACCCCGGTCTTCCCACAGTTAAGTTATAAAAGCCAAAAAATTCTACTGACTTACATTAGTTAGTTTGTGTTAAGGATTCCTTCACTAGAGGCCAGAATTCTAACCAGCACAAACACAAAATTGGATTACTGTCAGGGCTCTTGGAATTTACAGAGTCCAAAATCCTCATGTTAGAGATTAGGGAACTGGATCAGTTAGAGAGGTTAAGTACCTTGCACAAAGTCCCACAATGATTTTGTAGATGAAAGAAGGAAATTGTGGCAGATTCTGAAGGTTGGCTCACCCCACATTCATTCTCACTTCGGTGTTGCGGAGCTGGAAACTAAAAACATTTCCTAGTTTTTTTGTTTTAATTGTTGTGAAAATATAGATAACACAACATTTGCAAATTCAATATCTTTCAGTTGTACAATTTAGTGATACCAATCACATCAGCTAGGGTGCAGGCATGTGGCCTAAGTTCCCACCCAGGAGAAGCATCTGTCCAGGATGTGGATGAGAAATGAGCAACAAGAGGTGGTGCACACAGGGAGTTTGTATCTTCTGGGAAGCATGATGGTGGAGCCATGTGGTTCTTCTGGAGAACTGTAGTGGCCTCTAGCATACAGTGTCCAACCTGCCAAGTGCAGCAGTGGCTCCTGGAACTACTGATTTTTTTCTAAGTCGCATCCAAACCTGAGATTCTGTGACCATCTACTAACTTTCAGTAAATTCCTTTCTGCTTAAATGAACAAGAGTACTACTGTTTGAGACCGAGAACCTCAACCTCTGTAGAATACAGTACCTGGAAATGGGCTGCTGCAACCTAAAATGTAGAAATGGTTTATGAAGGAGGTGGGGCTTTGAGCGGTGAGGACACAGACATTGAAGGCCAGAAAGCTGGTAACTCTTGTTATGCAGTGATGTAAAATTTTGTCAAACTGTCCCATGCCATACCTGTGAAAGCAAACTATGTGCTGTGAATGTTCCATTAGTAGAAACAGTAAGATAATTTTGGCTTAGAATGAGGAAATTTAATAGGCTTTGGCTAATACTGAGTATCCAGAATCCCTAAACTCCTCCCCAAATTCAGTGTCAGCGAGAAATTGTTCTCAGTTGCACCAGAAACTAAAAAACAATAGTGACTTAGAAAAATTAGGAATTTTATTTTTCTCACACCTGGAGATTTCAAAATCAAACCAAACCCACTGCTATCCAGTCAATTCCAACTAATAGCGACCCTATAGGACAGAGTGGAACTACCCCATGGGGTTTCCAAGGAGCAGTCAGTGGATTCAAACTGCCAATCTTTTGGTTAGCAGCTGAGTGCTTTAACCACTGTGCAACCAGGGTTAAAAAATAAAATGATGAGCAGCATGCTCTCTATTAAAAAAGAGACAAGAATAGGTCATATATTATAGAAATATTTCATTATAATCATATAGTATTTTGTTCATGTAAATTGCTTTGTAGCTTAAAACGTACTTTCACATATACTCTCTCTCTCTTTCTGCAAAAGCACTGGAGAAAAGTGCTTGAAGGTGGCAGGGCATCGGACACCATAAAACCTGTTCAGAGGCACTGGAAAAGAAGAGACCTACCATTCTGGGGAAATGGGATCCTAATATGGGGGAAACTAGAACATGGGATGGGGAGGAGGCAGGCAGGGGCAGACAAAACCAAAAGCAAACTTTACCAGGTTGCTTTGTCTAGGATTGCTACAATTCCTAAATTCACTATTTGGTATACATAGAATATACAAATATATACTGCCATAATTAATGTCAGGATTTTTAAAAATTTTATAATCTTGAAATGAATATTATGGAAAAGGGTATATACTCTTCAAAGGTTTACAGATACTAAAATGTTCAAAGGCAGAAGGGTTGTGAATATTGCCTGATCCAGGTATTTTAGCACACATTGCCAAATTCAGAAGGGATAGCTAATGAATATTGTAATTGGTGATGGTGATAAGTATGGGATCCTTGTTGTTGTTGTTAGGTACTGTTGAGTCAAATCCAACTCATAGTGACCTCATGTGACAGAGCAGAACTGCCCTGTATGGTTTTCTTGGCTGTAATCTTTAAGGGAGCAAATTGCCAGATCTTTCCCACAGAACTGCTGGGTGAGTTCCAATAGCCAACCCTTTGGTTAGCAGCCAAGTGCTTACCCACTGAACCACCAGAGCTCCTTAAGGGATTCTTAGAGCTGTAAAAGTATGTATATTTATCTATTCTGGTCCCTGATGGTGCAATTCCTCTTGAAAATATTCACACTGCCTTCTTCTGTTTGTGATGTACTGGAAGTCAAAGAACTACTCCTTGAGGATCCTATTAACACAGAGTAGAAATGAACAAGTCCATACCTCAAAATAAGGCACAAATCTACATTTGCATATCATGAAAGAATGCTTTTTTCTGAATCATATAAATTTCTCTGGTTTGCATAATTACTATAAGGAGGTTATTATTATAGGATTTTCTACTTATGCCACACATGTCCACAAAAATAAATATCTTATTAAAAATAAATGACAACCCTCTTGCCCCTAAAAATTAATAATAATTAATTGTATCTTAGGAATACCATTTGAGACAAGGTAATCATAGCTTGGAAAAATTGCTAAAACTGTATTCATAAAATTCTCTTGTTTTTTTTTTCATTTTTCTTCTCTTTTATTTGATACCTATTGTTTTGCTTCGTATCAGAGTTGATTTAAACTATATGTATATAATTGAGATAGCTCAATTTCTCCTATAGTATATCTACAGCACAGATGATCTATAGATCTATAATCTATTATAGAATGGCTCAATTCTCCTAGTTTGAATTATTTATCATTGAATTATGGTATAAAATCAAAAAAACCAAACCCATTGTCGTCGAGTCAATTGCGACTCATAGCGACCCTATAGGACAGAGTAGAACTGCCCCATAGGGTTTCCAAGGAGCAGCTGGTGGATTTGAACTGCCAACCTTTTGGTTAGCAGCCGGGCTCTTAACCACTGCTCCAGCAGGGCTCCAAATTATGATATAAGTATGTAAAATAATATGTCGTGTTTGAAAATTTTAAGAATTCAACAATTACCTTCTTTGAAATATGTGGTCATTTGAAAGGTCACTAGGAAGGAGAAGAAGACCTAAGGTCTAGTTCCACCTGTCGTTCTAAATACCTCTTTGTCTTTAATTCAGTTAATTTGTTCATAACTTAATTTTCCTTCTCAGTAAAATGCAGATCATATCAGCTTCCTAACCATCTCATAGAGCTATTATGATAAAAAAACTGTGGTATCAGATGTGAAACACTTCTTAAAGTACAAATATGAGATACAATTATTTTAATAAGACCAATAATTCAAGTAAACTTCTACCTTTCCCATCATGTTTGCTGTCAGGCTCTCGCTCTAAAATCAACCTAATGAATCCACTTGACAATTTAATTATGGGACTAAATCGAGGTTCATGGCTACATCCTGAGATATACTCAAGCACCCTTTAAAAAGACCCTCTTCTAAACAACAGACTCTAAGTTGACTTTCACAATAATCTTTCATTTTAAGTTTCACATTCACTAATCCTAATTCAGTAAATTAAAATACAGCAATTAAACTGCCTGGCAACTAAAGAGCACATGTTTCTGTGTATAGTGAAATATCTACATTTTCACACCTGGTTCCTGTTTGCAGGTTTTATTAAGCACTTAAAATTTGCTATATAATGTTAAATAGCCCCTAAGTTTATATTCTGACCTTACCACACACTACTGTACAAAACAAAACACAAGAAGTTCTTGACATTTTTGAAGCTTTATAAAATGAAATGAATGACTGCAGAAATTATGAAACTAAAAATCCTTTCTCCAAAACAGAGTTCTCAAAATAAAATATTTAATGAATAGTTTGTTGAGCTTACTATTTTATATAGGAGAAAACATTTCTAAATTGAAGAGTTCTAATAAAGATTAAGACACAGATACTTGAGTTATTTTTACTTTAATATATATGGGGTCACTACGGAAACCCTTGTGGTATAGTGGTTAAGAGCTATGGCTGCTAACCAAAAGGTCAGCAGCTTGAATCCACTAGGTGCTCCTTGGAAACCCAATGGAGCAGTTCTACTCTGTCCTATAGCGTCACTATGAGTTGGAATAGATTGGAGGCAATGGGTTTGGTATTTTTTTAATATCTTGGACGATAGATAACAATATTATTTTTCTTTTCTAAACTTTAATAAATGACTTTTTATGTTACTCAAACCTTAGCAAATCATTTACAAAAGTTTTAGATCTTTTTATTTGACTTGTTACACTAAAATGAAATTCTTAGTGGTTAAAAGTTCAAATACTGGTTCTAGACTTTTGTTGTTAGATGACTCACGGCAACCCACGTACAAGAGAACAAAATATTGCCTGATCTTGTGCTATCTTCACGATCATTGGTATGCTTGAGTCCATCGCTGCAGCCACTGTATATTTTGACTGTATTCCAACCTAGGGGGCTTATCACGAAATCAGACAATATTCTATTGTGACGCATAGGGTTCTGATTGGCTAATTTTCAGAAGTAGATCACCAGACCTTCCTTCTTAGCCTGTCTTAAGTATGAAAGCACTGCTGAAACCTGTCCACCATGGGTGATCCTGCAGTACTTAAAATATCAGTGGTATAAACTGCCAGCATCATAGCCACCACAGTACAACAGACAGAAGAGTGGTGGTACTTCTGTATGGGGTTTAAAATCTGGCCCTGCTCCACATTAGCTATGTGATCTTAGACAAGTTACTCAACCTCTCCGTACCTCAGTTTCCTCATTTGTAAAATGGTTAATAACAGAACCTATCTAAAAGGGTTGTTGTGAGGGTTAAGCAACTTAACACAAGTAAAGCACTTAGAACAATTGTTATTTCCCATATATTTTCCTATCTTTGATTAACAATTAATAAGTGAAGGCAATTACTGTATACCAAAATATCTACAAGTAATCCAGAAGACATAAGATGGTCAAACCTTTGTGAATATAATGGCTGGAGTTAAAAAACCTACAAATTTATTCAAAAGGGTTAAAAATGCGAATAGAAAGTTTGTGAATAATGTAAGACACACATGTGCAAATGTCAGTAGAAATAAATATTTGGATAGAGGAAAAAACTATCTTGACAACATCAAATTAACTATCCATAATTTAATAAGACATTGATCATACTTCGTTTTCTTTAATCATTCATTCATATTTTAAAAAGTAATCTCAACATGCCTTTGGTTAAATTAGATTACTTTTAGAGCCTATATTTTATAAATATAGCCTTTATATTCATAAAATATAATTGAAACTCCTTGTGATAGACCTAGTCTGTATATCTGTGTTAAAAATAAAGCCATGCTTGGGATTAAAACCATTTTTATTTTCTTTTATATACTTTTATGTAGTTTTCTAATTTTTTAAAATGAGATCACTTTTCGATCACAATATCCCCCTGCCCAGGTTTTGTTTTTAAAGCCTCTACTTAACTTTTATGAAAATCATTATTTGATTTAAGAAAAGGTAACTTTATTATTTATGTATTGAAAATAATACAGTTGCCATCAAATCCTTTCTGACTCATGGTGACCCCACGTGTGTCAGAGTAGAGCTGTGCTCCATAGGGTTTTCAATGGCTGACTTTTCAGAAGTGGATCGCCAGGTCTTTCTTCTGATGTGCCTCTGGGTGGACTCGAACTACCAACTTTTAAATTAGAGCCTATTAGCTTTAACTGTGTGCCTGCCCGTTTACATATTTAGGATAGATAAAATAGTTTCTGATCTATAACTGAATGAACCATTCTAGGGCGTTTTACTGTTCACATAGATTAATCCTTTTGTTTAGATTTGTAACCTTGTGTCATCAGGTAAGTGCTTCTTACCTTGATAGTTTCAAAGCAACTACTGTCTGTGTGGAAGGAGGGCCAAAAGCAACTGAAAAGGGAAGAATAGCTGAAAAGATTTCTATATGAAACAAAGAGATGGGTTTTCTAGTCTAACTAAAGAACATTAGCAATCAAATTATTTGACAAGAGTCATTATTTTGTTCACTTAACATTTTCCCCCCAAGTATTTATTATACATTCACTGAGCACAGATATATTACACAACAGATACTGCTGGTAATACAAAGGCAAGTCTTGTACCAACAATTTTACAGATTACTATGCATAGACACTTAGAAACAAGTATTTCAAAAGTTTCAGATTCTATATTCTAGTAGAAAGCCTATACACTTTTTCTCTTAATCTAGAGATTACGTTCGGAAAGGTAGCATAATGTACCTAGGTGATAGAATTAGAGTAACAGACCCTTTGACAGATCATATGGTATAGTTCTTAGTTTATTCCAGAAAGTTCTCTTTTCTTTAAAAAATATACAAAGATATTTTATCATTTCTGTAACCAAATTTACTTATTATTTTTATATTTCTAAGTGTTTTGTGGAAGGATCCCTGGTGGCACAGTATTTAAGCGCTCAGCTGCTAACCAAAAAGTCAGCAGTTGGAACTCACCAGCCGCTCCAGAGAAAGCTATGGCAGTCGGCTTCCGTAAAAAAAAAATTACAGCCTTGGAAACCCTATTAAAAAAAACAAACAAACAAGAAACCCGTTGTCATTGGGTGGATTCTGACTCATAGCGACCCTATAGGACAGAGTAGAACCACCCCATAGAGTTTCCAAGGAGCGCCTGGTGTATTCAAACTGCCGACCTTTTGGTTAGCAGCTACAGATAGCTCTTAACCATTACGCCACCAGGGTTTCCTGGAACCCTCATGGGGCAGTTCCATTCTGTCCTATAGGGTTGCTATGAGTCGGAATGCAGTGGACGGCAACGAGGTTAAATGTTTTATGGTCATCATTATTGATAAAGAATAAAATGATTTGGTATGAGTTCTTCCCTATATGAAGAGTAAATTAGCATTAATTTGTCTTTTCAAGGATCCCTGGTGGCACAGTGGTTAAAGTGCTCGGCTGCTAACGGAAAAATCAGCGGTTCAAACCCACCAGCCGTTCTCTGGGAGAAAGATATGGCAGTTGCCTTCCTAAAGATTACAGCCTTGGAAACCTTTGGGGCAGTTCTCCTTCGTCGTATAGGGTCACTGTGAGTCAAAATCAGCTCGATGGCAATGAGCTTAATTTGTCTTTTCATATACCTCACCATCATTTATTTTTATCAAGAAGCCTTTAATTTTTAAACCCAGGTACCCTTGATTAACTCAATAACATGCTTTAACTACATGACAAACTAGTGTAGAGTTGGTGGGAGCATTATCACTGAAGGTAGGATGTAAATGACTTTGTTTAAGCATCAGACATACTTACCAATAGTTAAGATAAAAAATAATTACTCCCAAGTTTAAAGAATTTTCATATTTTAAGTGTAAGTTATTCCAAGTTTGGAATTTACATATACCCAATTACAGGTTGGAGCCCGGGTGGTAGTGGTTAAGAGCTTGGCAGCTAACCATAAGGTCGGCAGTTTGGATAGACCAGCCATTCCTTGGAAACTATGAGGCAGTTCTACTCTGTCCTATAGGGTCGCTATGAGTTGAAATTGACTTGATGGCAACGGATTAATTATAGGCAGTTCCCGGATTATGAATGAGTTCCATTTCTAAATCTGTCTTTAAGTCAAATTTGTACATAAATCATAACAGTTAGGTAAGGTTTGTAGCTAACATCAGTTAGTCAAATGCTTGTCTCAGTATATAGTATACAGTGTACCTTTCTATGTATTAAAAACATTAAAGAAACACTTTCAGATAAACTAAAACAGCTTTAACATAATAACACAACAATAAAAATAATGTTTTGATGTGCCTCAC
The DNA here is from genome assembly GCF_000243295.1 of Trichechus manatus latirostris. Lineage (NCBI taxonomy): Eukaryota > Metazoa > Chordata > Mammalia > Sirenia > Trichechidae > Trichechus > Trichechus manatus. The sequence goes on from NW_004443995.1 coordinate 1,067,643, forward strand.
AAAGTAGCTTCCGTTTGTTGTTATGAACCTTTGTACGTACCTCAAATTTGTAATACAATAGGCTTTATGGGGGTTGGTTTGTAACTACGGGTTGTACATAAGTCAGATGTTCAGAACCCAGCGACTGCCTATAATTCAACCAATATCAAGAAACCAAAGATGATCTGTGGGTTTATCTATCCCCCTACCATGTTTCCTGCATACTTTCTAAAAGAAATTAATACTTTACCCCTAATGAAATCTCTATTGTATTGGGTGAAATTTATGTGCCTCCATCCTAAACTCTAAATAGGTAACAAAATAACATAACTGAAAAGATTTTATGAACAAAAGAGGGAACAGACCCATTTGCTCCCTGAACTTGTACCTTCAATACCTAAATACTGGGGAAAAAACAGCATGACATCTTTAAAAAAAAAAAAAAATTGCTCTCTACTTTTAAAAACAGCAAAATTGTGGGTACACAACATACTTTAATTTGCTATTCACTTAAATTGGAGCCCTGGTGTTGCAGTGGTCAAGAGCTTGGCTGCTAATCAAAAGGTCGCAGTTCGAATCCACCAGCTGCTCCTTGGAAACCTTATGGGGCAGTTCTACTCTGTTCCATCCGGTCACTATGAGTTGAAATTAACTCCACGGCAATGGGTTTTTGGGTATTCATTTAAAGTACATCACTGACAAAAATCACAACAGGACTTTTAAGCTTCTGAGCACATCCCTGCGTAATGGAAAGATATTAATCTGCCTCACCAATGATACTGTTATCACTTAGTTAAATGATGGTAAAGTTGGGCTAATTACAGTTTAATACAGTTCACATTCTCATCTCATAAATGCAGTCAAGTGTGTTATTTTACACATGCATATACACATTAAGTATAACCTCACTCTGAACTAAACAGCATCCAAAACACTACTCAGGATAAATATATGATGGTTTGAGAATAAAGTGGGTGTTAATAAGAATCAATTCTAAGTAAGGAGATGCATATCAGTGGCTAAATAATGCACTTGGCTGCATTATTTGGTAAATGTAATAGATAGTTTTTTTAATAAACAACAGATTTTCAAGAGAAGCAAAAATCTTAGTTACTATCTTCATATGACTAAGAACTTTCTAAAATAAATTTTTCAGTTGAATTTATTTAAAGTTACTGTACAATAAATACAAAGAAATAAACTCTAACTTAAAGACTACAAAAGCACTATAACTTTATCACGTTTTTATCTTTAGCAGCTATTCAACCAAACTAAACATTTTGTTACTGGGAGCACAAAATTGTCAAAACAGCAAGGATTTGAATGTCTTGCAGACCAATACTTGAATCTCAGTTTAGCTGTGTCTTTTCAGACAAATTACTGTATCCCTCTCTGTCCCCCTTTCCTCTTCTGCAAAATGAGCAAGATAACCACCTTGGAAGACGGCTGTAAGAATTAAATTCTTCTAAGGTGCCTATCTCAACACCATAGCAGCAGTAACACCATAGTTGGTGCTCGATTAATTTTCCTCTTCCTTTCCAAGTGAGCTTTCAGAAACCATGCGCATTTCGAAGTGAGTTCCCAGCTGCAAACTATTCAAAGTAAAAAACATTACAGCTGATTCATATTCTAAAACCTGAAATGAATCTTTAAAAGACCCTAGTATTTAAATGATTTGAAACAGTATTATTTCAATAGGTTCAATAAAGTTCTCTTAGAATTTGTTATATTTTATGACCCAATTAGTTTCGTCCTTAAATGCGTATACAAGGATGTATTTAAAAATCAAGATGCCAGTCAAACAAAAATATGACTGAGCCTCTTGGTTCAGGCATATAAAGTAACTGAACAGCTTGCAGCACAATAAAGTCAACAAAGTAAACACTGGAAGCAGATAGCTGGTCTTCTTGTCTCTGTTGAGCATGTCAAAGTGCTGCATTTAAAAATATTTGAGAAATCTGCCTATTTCCCATCTGTTATATTTCTCAGAGGATAACCGAAAGTTCACGTGAAAGTTCACAGCAAGTTCAAATGTGTCATGTCAGGCCAGTTACAGGGTAAAAGTTCACTGAGAGTTTATTATTATTTTTTAAAGACTGAAATGGAAAAAGAATAAATACACCATTTGCAGCTATTTTATATTATGACCACCGCATTTGTAAGCATCATAAATAAAAATTACAAATTTTAAAAGGCTATGTGTAATGCATAATGGCAATGATAGTAATTATAAGGAAGATGCCTAGGATAGCATTTCTTGCGACTCCCCGTAGAGAAGAAGCTGTAGGTAAATCTTGGCTGCTCTATACATATTATTTAAAGAACAACGTTTGCCATATTTTACATTGTATTGAATTGTTTGCATAGACGACATATTTAATAACAGCAAGAGACAGCCATAGAAAAAGGGCAAACATCAGCAGTAATAAATGACTATGATCTTGCTATTCAGCTGAATAGAGATAATTTTTAATTTGCAATCAGTCCGAGTGCTATTTGAGGTCCAACACTTGTAGGCTGCTGGAGAAAGTAGGATGCCAAGAGAAATATGTTTCATTTGGAAGAAAAGTTCTGAGTTATTGGAGAAAAAAATTACAAAACCAAATCCATCAGACAACATTAGTCAATGTTATTTGAATCACTGAGGAAAAAATTAAGATTTTCTTTTGAGTAAAAAGAAATGTTTTTAAGCACAATTTTTAAAGAAAATAACAGTGAACATGAATGTAAAATTTAACACGTAACTTCTGGCTTCAAAGAAAAAAATATTTTCTCTCCATAAAATACTGGTGCCCACTAGAGTTCAGCAAAGGATTTTAAATGTAATGATGGAAGGTGCATTCCACAGTTTCTCAATTTCTCCTGTCAAATGCATGTCCTCAGTTTCAAAATATAACTCTATTTGTTCCTTAAATTGAAAAGCACATTTGTTTCCCTCCTGCATATCTATGTTGTCTTTACAATGTATTAGGAATTGGTTTTAATGAATCATAGCATTTATTCATTCACTCACTTGATAAATGTTTGTCCAGTGTTTACTATTTACAAGGTGGTAAGCTAAGGATAAGGAACCCTGGTGGTGCAGTGGTTAAATGCTCAGCTGTTAACCAAAAGGTCGGTGGTTGGAACCCATTAGTTGCTTTGCAGGAAACAGATGTGGCAGTCTGCTACCTTAAAATTTCAGTCTAGAAAACTCTGTTCTATAGGGTTGCTAGGAGTCACACTTGATGGCAGCGGGTTTGGTTTTGGTGCCAAGGATTATTATAAAGGACACAAAACTTAATCAAACAAAATTTCTATTTTCAAGAAGCCAGTGGAAGACATATGAAATAAAAATAATTTATAAACAAATCAACAATACAAGGTTGAAATCATTCAGTACCATGTGAGAGATGCAGGTAAAGTGACTTGCAAGATCAGAGAAGACATTATTTCTAGTCAGCAAAGCAATCTCAGAGTTAATTACTACCTGAATACATATGACACTATTTTTCTTTTTGGTCAAATTATTAAATATGAATTAAGAGCAACCCTAAGAATACCTCTTTACCACTTCATTCCAATTCCCTTCTAATATGTGCCATAGATCACATCACAGAATTGTCAAGTTTTTTGCACATTTTGCTTAGGAAAGATGGTATTAGAGTTGGAAATAATTATAATTCTATATGTTAAAAGCTCTTCAATTGTGTGATTATGTGTGTGTTTGTGTGTGTATCATTTAAAAACAAAACCATAGGAGAACCTGGAATTTCAGTAATAGAGACTTGAGAAAAGTCACATAAGTTACATCAGACAAGAGAAAACTCCAAGGATCACTGATTTCATACAATGGCTGTTCAGCCGCTGGGCAAGAGGACACCTGCGCTCCTGCGCTGGGGACTTGGACATCATGAGCTGTTCACGAAGAAAGCATTCCAATACCGGAAATCCCATAGTGTGCCTAGGTGAAAACAGGGAAAACTACAGTTCAGAAGAGCCAGGTGGAAAATCTGAGGAAAAGAGACTACATTGTACCAAGTGTTACATTTGACCAGTAACAGTGACCCACAACGTACAATCATAGTGGCATATTTTATTTCCATATTTAATATTATACCTTTTCAAATCACATGATGACTTATCAAAGTGTGATAAGCACTGAATACAGATGATGCTTGGGAAACAAAGAGAAAGAAATCATATTGGGAGGGATGGCTGAATATTCAGCATAGAAATTCAGATGCTGTTCAGAAGGTGAAGAAATGGTCTCTAGCTCCTCCTGCTGAGAGGGGCGAGAACTTCAGCCAGAGAGAGCATGCTGTCAAAGGACAGGAAGTCAGAGAGAACAATACTGTGGTTAGGCGGAGAACAGGAGCTGTGATGGCGAAAGAGGGCTGCACATCATCGTGTTCCTGCCCAGTCAGGTTCCTCTGGCCCTCACCCTGACCCCATGGCTCACTCCTTTGCTGATCAGCTTCGTTTCTCTCCCTCCTCGTACTGCTTGCGGTAAGGAGGAGACGCCTATAAACCCAAAGTGGGGGGATTTGGGTCTCAGCTTTCAAAGAGTCATTAATTTATACAGTTGGTCTTTTGTTCACTAATAAGCAAAATATAATTAAAAGAATATAAATAAAAAGGAGAATACAGAGCAATTTATAGATACAGCCTGTGACTGTCGTTTGGTACTGATTGGTCGCTTAAAAAAAACCAAACCCGTTGCCTTCGAGTTGATTCTGACTCATAGCGACCTATAGGACAGAGTAGAAATGCCTCAGAGGGTTTCCAAGGAGTGGCTGGTGGATTCGAACTGCCGACCTTTTGGTTAGCAGCCGTGCTTTTAACCACTGCACCACCAGGGCTCCACCAATGGTCCCTTAGTCCTGTTTAAAATTAAATGTGCTTATTTTGAATAATAAGAAAAAGACTCATCTTTGATTCTGGGAGAAAAGAACGTTTCATTTTGGTACGTAATAATATAATTTTAAAAATAAGAGTGACAAGGTCATAGATAAATAGTAAAAGCGAGTACACTTTATTTTAGTATTTTATTGAAGGACAATAAAACAAGATTTATAAAAATGGCATAACAAACCACCTTCTTAGGTGGAAAAACATTATAATAAAAAAGTCAATTCTAATCAAATTAAGTATACATTCAAAACAAATCCAATTAAAATTTCCTCCCTTGGATAAGATAATCTGAAGGTTCATGTAAAAGAATAAACCGTAGAAAACAGCAAAAAAAAAATTTTTTTTAAAATATCTTATAAAGAGGGAGTGAGGAAGGACGCCGCTTTTTAGACATCAGAGCATTTTATCATGCCACAACTCATAAGTTTACATCTGCACATAATTTTATGAGGAGTAATAGAAAGTATGAAAGACTATATGTCAGGTTGGTAACAGGATTGTGTGGGCAGAAGCGGTGCTGACATGGCAGGAGAGAGGATCAGTAGGAAAGGATGAGTCAAGCAAAAATAAAAAGGCAGGTGCATTAAAGCAAGCAGGTAGAATAAAATCACATTTATTCACTTATAAAAATCCTTTGTGCATGTGTGTATCTATCTATATATAAAGAAATTAATTTTTTAAACATTAAAGAAGGAAAAGAAAAACAAAGGGTAAGATGAAAAGACGATAAACTGGTTGAGAAATGGCACGTAATGCAGGCTGCAGGAGAAGGTGGTTCAAGACAGCTAACAGGTCATTTTCCTTGACCACTTTCTCTCACTATACCTCTCACTCTCTAGTCACAGCTTCCCACCTGAGAACTCAGTTTCTTCCTCCTACTGTCTCTACATTTGAGGGGCAAGCATTTAAACCACACTCTCTCCAACACCTTCAACTTCTTTCCTGTTGTCTTTCCCTTCCCAAGATGCCTCGATTCTCCCTCTGCTGTTCTCTGCATATACCAAGCAATCCACTCCATAGCTTCAGCTCTCAATTCTTGCCTAATGCAAGTAAATCTTTATGTCCTTTACTCAATGTGAGGTAGAGAATTTCACTTTACCCAAAGAATTTGGTCTTTGTCCTTGGTTCCTCAGAGATAACCTCTAAAACCTTGGAATTTCCCCAGTGATTGAAGTGTCTTTGATGAGGCTTCCAGACCATACCTACCTAACGGGCTATGCTAATGAGCTGACTCTTGGGTAGGGATGACCAGGCCAGAAAGAACCACTCTGTAGTATCAGCTGACCTCAGAGGAGGAGGGCTGTAGGTTGAGTAATGAAGACTCTGGACATGGAAGCTTCATGGGCTTCCTGGCTATTGACAGACACTAATGCATGTGGGAGGGTAGCACGTTCTCTGGGACACAGAAGCTTCACATTGGGACCTTTCCCAGATCTTGCCCTCTAAGTGCCTCTTCATTTGAATCCTTTTTGCTATAATAAAATTGTAATCATAAGTATAGAACTTTCCATGAGTTGTGTAAGTATTTCTAGTGAATTATTGAACCCGAGGGAGTAGTGAGAGCCAGCAGGTCAAAAGTAAGGGGTGCCTAGGGACCCCAAGCTTGCAGCTGGTGTCTGAAGTCTTGGGCAGACTTGGCAGTGTGGAGGACTCGGCCCTTTAACTTGTGAGGTCTGACCTAGCTCCAGGTGGTTAGGGTCAGAGGAGGAAAGTACTGTATGTGTATTTGAGTTGGAGTTGGGTACAGGATTGCATTAGGTGAGACTGATTAGATTTCAAACTCATTCACATTCCCCCAAGCTACCTTCAGTTGCTTATACAACCTGCAGTTACTAAAACTAAATGAAATAATGCTGCCACCTTATGGTAATGTTACTACCATTATTATTACTATGACTATCACTACCATCACAGCTACTATTGCTTTGCTACTATTGTTGTTGTTAGGTGCCGTCGAGTTGGTTCTGACTCATAGCAAACCCATGTGCAACAGAATGAAACACTGCCCTGTCCTGCGCCATCCTAACAACTGTTATGTTTGCGTCCACTGTTGCAGCCACTGTGTTAATCCATCTCATCAAGGGTCTTCCTCTTTTATGCTGACCCTCTACTTTACCAAGCATGATGTCCTTCTCCAGTGACTGGTCCTTCCTAATAACATGTCCAAAGTACATGAGATGAAGTCTTGCCATCCTTACTTCTCAGGAGCATTCTGACTGTACTTCTTCCAAGACAGATTTGTTCCTTTTTCTGGCACCAAAACCCATTGTCATCAAGTCGATTCCAATTCACAGCAACTCTATAGGACAGAGTAGAACTGCCCCTGGGCAGTTCATACTATATTCAATATTCTTTGCCAACACCATAATTCAAAAGCATCAATTCATCTTAGGTCTTCCTTATTCACTGTCCAGTTTTTGCATGTATATGAGGCAATAGAAAATATCATGGCTTGGGTCAGGCACACCTTAGTCCTTAAAGTGACATCTTTGTTTTTTAACACTTGAAAGTGGTCTTTTGCAACTGATTTGCACAATGCAATATATTGTTTGATTTCTTGACTGCTGCTTCCATGGGTGTTGATTGTGGATCCAAGTAAAATGAAATCCTTGACAACTTAAATTTTTTCTCTGTTTATCATGATTTGCTTATTGGACCAGTTGTGAGGATTTTTATTTTCTTTATGTTGAGGTGTGTGATGGTTAAGATTGTGTGTCGACTTGGCTGGACCACCATTCTTAGTGTTTTGACAGTTGTATAATGTTGTGATCACTTCCCTGTTGAAATTCGACATGTGATCACCCCCATGATGGAATCTGCTGAGTGGTACAAGCAGGGGCATGGCCTGTGGTGGCTCACTGCCCCCTCAGCCTTCATCTCTCTGCCCTCTGCTGGCTACTTCCTTCCTGCTTGCCTTGGCAAGGCTTTTGGCTTGTTCTGGATCCAGCAGCTGCCTCTTGTCATCTCACCTCCAGTTCTTGGGACTTGAGCTAGCAGCTTACCTGTTGATCTTGGGATTCATTGATCTTCACAGCCTGCAAGCAAGAGTCCTGCTCCCTGACCTGCTGATCTTGGGTTCACCAGCTTCTGCGGCTGCGTGAATTGGGAGAGGCCTCTATCCTGATCCATGGTCTTGGGACATTCCAGGCTCTACAATCGTGTGAGCTGTTTCCTTGATACAAATTTCTCTCTATAATATTTATACACTTTACTGGTTTTGCTTCCCTAGAGAACCCAGCCTAACACAAGGTGTAAACCATACTGAAGGCTGTAGTCTTTGATCTTCATCAGTAAGTGCTTCAAGTCCTCTTCACTTTCAACAAGCAAGGTTGTGTCATCTGCATATTGCAGGTAGTACTACTATTATTTGTATTTCTACTATGTAGCATTATTTAGTGTTCACCTTATGTCATGCACTGGACTCAGCCCTTACCAACAGCAACCCATTTTATTTTAATTGTTACAACAACCCTATGGGCAGGTATTATTATCCTTTCTATACTCAAGGAACTCAGCAAGACTCAGGATTCTATCAGCACATTTGAGATGTGACACACATGGACAGGTAAAACCAAGGCATGGTTCAATTCTTGTGTTAATGGAATCTCGCTTTTATCAGTCAACAAATACTTGATGAACATCTAAGTGCAAAACATTAAAATAAAAGTGAACAATTTATTGAAAGCTTACTATATGTATTTGGCACTGTCATAAGTGCTTTACATTTATTCCTTTATTCACCTGTTCCCTTAAATATATTATTTCTTTATTCTGCAGTTGGGTGAATTGAGGCACATAAAGGTTAAGTAACTTGCCTCATCTCACAGAGCTAGCAAGTGGTAGAGTGAGAATTCCAGGCAATCTCTTTCTAGAGTTTATGCTCTTTAACTGCCATTCTGGGCTAGGTGATGCTATTCTGATAAATCTATAGGAATGCAAAGATCTATGTGCCCTCAAAGAGTTTACAATCCTGTGGAGATAAGACCTAGATGATAAAACCTAGGAGGTCAGATTTCTTACACTTCAACTATCTGTTTTACAGCCACAAAGCACTTGCACTGGAAACAAGACCTCATCAGACTCAACTGGTCTCACCCAGCTGAGAACTGCAGGTGAAATGTGGGTTTCTGACTTAAAAAGCTTGGTTGCCAGGCTTCTTCGCTACAACAGAATAGAAGTAGAAGGCTACTCAGTGATGTGGCAAGAATTCATTGCAGTAAGGAAAAAGTAGAAAACTACAATAAGGAGACAAAACTTTTAAAGCAAAGCAACTTGAAAATATTTAGTGTAGGAGCAAAGAGTGCTACAATTCTCAATGATGTCTCAAGCATATAACACTTTTAAAGCAAAATGTAGTAGGAAGGGCTAGTAGGAAGGGCAAGGGATTCAGACTAAGAAACCCTGGGTTTGAATCCTGAAATCACCCCTTGGACAAAACACCTAATCTCTTAGTTTCTCTATCTGTGAAACAGGAAAAATAATAAAAATAAAAATGATAATATCTGTGCTATATATACCATAGACCTATTTTAATAACTAGATGAAATAATACATGTGAAAATGCTTAGTAAATTGTGATATGCTATTCAAGTGTTATTTATTATTCTTGTTTTTGATTATGTTCAGATTTCTCTCCTTAAAAAGGCAGGGAAGTACGTAAGTGCTTTGGTAAAGAGTTCCATGAAAAAGTTTATAGATAAATACGCTGTCATAGGCTGGGTTCTGTAGAGAAGAAAAACCAGCAAAGCATATGGATATAAACATATATATGGAGAGATATATTTCAAGGGAATGGCTTATGCAGTTCCGGAAGCTGGCAAATCCCAAATCCATGAGTCAGGCATCAGGCTGGAGGTTTCTCCTGACTCACGTGGTTGCAGGGGCTAATGAACCTAAAATTGGCAGGTCAGGCAGCAGGCTGCTGGCTCACATCCCAAGAACTGGAGAATGACAAGATGGATGCGGGATTGACAGTGAGCTTTTAGGATGCAGGCCATGTTCTCAAGGAAACTCCCCTTTCAACTGATTGGCCTCTCACATCAGATCACAGAATGGAGGATGATTACATAATATTTGCTAAACCACTGAGAATCATGACCTAGCCAAGTTGAAACATAACCTTAACCATCACAGTCCACCTATTGTCAATGCAGCACCTGTACACAGCTCCTTAAACCATACATAATGTCTAAATAAAGACAATTACAAAGTCACACTTACGCCTAACATGATACAACTAACATGTTACTAGCCCTGTTTATGTATTATATTTTATAATAAGTAATGAAATAAGGGAAGGAAGAAAACAAAGATATTTTATACACAGACAATAACAAAACAAGGAATAAATACTCATAACAATTATAGTCCTTGTTTCTGTAACTGGTAACGTGGTCTTAACTGACATTTAGAACTACCTTCTTCCACTAACCATTCCGTATTCCCTTTGCCCTCAGCAAGCACCTTAGCTGGTCATGGTTCTTTGCCTGGTGGGGTGACCCATTCCTGAAGGGTTTGGGCCATTAGTAGTCATGTTGGAATTGGGTTGCTGTAGTTTTCCACAGACTTAATCATAGCACATGGTAGTACTAAGAGACATCATAAGGAATCTCCTGTATTCCAAGCATACTCTTCTTTACCTCCATTATGTAATATCAATCTGATTTCCTCTTGGTAATCAGGATCAATCACACCAGCCAATACAGTACCTCCTTTCTTTGCCTGTTGATCCAGAGGCATGAGGAGCCTAAAGTAGCTGGCTGGCATTCTTAGCTTCCAGTTCAATGGAATCAGTGTTCTGTCTCCTTGTGGGAGCATTCTTTCCTTTGGAATTAAGACCTCTAGGCTTGCAGAGCATAGGGTCACAGGGACAGGAAGCAAAAATGTTGCGAGTGGGTAACTAGAGGTAATAGGGAGTGGCGCCACTCCCATTTCCAACCCTTGATTCCTGGACCCAGGAATCCTGGCTATGGGAGATACAGCACCATATATTGAATGCTGGCTTAGAGCATATACAGCCTTATGGAGAACACTGCCCCAACCCTGCAAGGTACTGCCACCTAGCTGGTGCTGTAATTATGTCTTTAAAAGGCCACTCCATCATTCTATCAAGCCAGCTGCTTCAGGATGATTGGAAACATGGCAAGATCAGTGAATTCCATGAGCATGGAACCATTGCCACACCTTATTTGCTATGAAGTGAGTCCTTTGCTCCAAGGCAATGCTGTGTCGGATACCATGATGATGGATAAGGTACTCTGTAAGTCTGCAGATGGTAGTTTTGGCAGAAACATTGTGTGCAGGGAAGGCAAATCCATATCCAGAGTATGTGTCTATTCCAGTAAAAACAAAATGCTGCCCTTTCCATGACAGAAGTGGTACAATGTAATCAACTTGCCACAAAGAATAAAGAAAGTCACTTCATAATGATAAAGAGGTTATTTCATCAGAAGGACATAATAATTGTAAACATAATTGCAAGGAGAAATAGACAAATCCATAATTATAATCAGAGATATTAATAACCCTCTCTCAATAAAAGATACAATAAGTAGAAAGAAAATCAGTAAGGATATAGAAGATTTGAACAACAGAGTCAACAAACTTGACATACTTGATATTTATAGGATAATCCACCCAACAACAGTAAAATATACATTCTTTTCAAGTGCACAGGTAACATTTTCCAAGATAAACTATATTCTGGGCCATAAAACAAGTTTCAATAAATTTAAAAAGATTCAAATAAAAATATATTTTCTGACAACAATGAGATTAGATTAGAAATCAACAAAACAAATAGTCCTAGAAAATTTCCCAAATAACACACTTCTAAATAATCAATGGGTCAAATAAGAAATCAAATGGGAAATTAGAAAGTATCTCAAACTAACTGAAAATCAAAACACAACATATCAAAATTTGTGGATGTCATGTTTATTAGCTTCCTATTGCTGCTATAACAAATTGCCACAAAATTAGTGGCTTAAAACAACACAAATTTATTATCTTATAGTTCTAGAGGTCAGAAATATCACTGGGCTAAAATCAAGGTGTTGGCAGGACTGCCTTCCTCCTAGAGCCTCCAGGGAAGAATCTGTTGCTTGCATTTTCCAGCTTCTACCATTGCTGTCGAGTCGATTCTGACTCATAGTGACCCTAAAGGACAGAGTAGAACTGCCCGATAGGGTTTCCAAGGAGTGCCTGGTGGATTCAAACTGCCAACATTTTGGTTAGGAGCCTTAGTTCTTAACCACTATGCCACCAGGGTTTCCAGATTCTAAAGGCTCCCCATATTCCCTGGCTTAGGGCCCTCTTTGACTTTCAAAACCAGCAACCACTCTAACCTCTGTTTCCATCATCATATCTTCTCTCACTCTGACCCTCCTTCCTCCCTGTTATAAGGACCCTTGTGGTTACATTGGGCCCACCCAGGAAATCCAGGATAATCTCCCCATCTCTAAATCCTTAATTTAATCACATCAGCAAAGTCCCTTTAGCCATGAAGGTAACATATTCATAAATTCTGGGGATTATGATATGGGCATATTTGAGAGAGCCATTATACTGCCTATACATAACTAAAGTAGAACTTAGGGGTAAATAGCATATAAAGTACAATTCGTCAAGTTAAAGCATATGTTCTTGGCATATTTGCTTCTTGTAATAAAGGAAACATAAAGTACAGAATAATTAATAGACAAATTTAGATCTAAAGACACTTAAAATTAGTTTTGATGACAGACTAATATCTAGATTAAAACTACCTCAGAAAGATATTTTCTTTCAAAATTAATGAAAGGAATAGTTTATGACCCAGTTCTATTTCAAGAACTGTATATACTCAAAGTACAACCTTGAGTACATCCCACCTGAATTTAGAGATCCCCTCAAGAATAGATTTGACTCGTTGAACACTAATGACTGAAGACCAGGTGAGTTGTGGAATGACATCAAGGACATCATACATGAAGGAAGCAAGAGGTCATTAAACAGACAGGAAAGAAAGAAAAGATCAAAATGGATGTCAGAAGAGACTCTGAAACTTCAAAGTAGAGTAGCTAAAGCAAATGGAAGAAATGATGAAGTAAAAGACCTGAACAGATTTCAAAGGGTGGCTTGAGAAGACAAAGTAAAGTATTATAATGAAATGTGCAAAGACCTGGAGTTAGAAAACCAAAAGAGAAGAACATGCTCGGCATTTCTCAAGCTGAAAGAACTGAAGAAAAATTCAAGCCTCGAGTTGCAATATTGAAGGATTCTACCAGGAAAATATTAAATGACGCAGGAAGCATCAAAAGAAGATGGAAGAAATACAGACTCATTATATCAATTATTTCAGGAGGTAGCATATGATTAGGAACCGATGGTACTGAAGGAAGAGATCCAAGCTGCACTGAAAGCACTGGTGAAAAACAAGGCTTCAGGAATTGACAGAATACCAATTGAGATGTTTCAACAAACAGATGCAGTGGTAGAAGTGCTCACTGGTCTATGCCAAGAAATTTGGAAGACAGATACCTGGCCAACTGACTAGAAGAGATCCATATTTATGCCTATTCCAAAGAAAGGTGATCCAACCAAATGTGAAAATTATTGAACAATATCATTAATATCACACACAAGTAAAATTTTGGTGAAGATCATTCAAAAGTGGTTGCGGCAGTACAGTGACAGGGAACTGCCAGAAATTCAAGCCAGATTCAGAAGAGGATGTGGAACCAGGGATATCATTGCTGATGTCAGATGGATTATGGCTGAAAGCAGAGAATACCAGAAAGATGTTTACTTGTGTTTCACTGAGTATGCGAAGGCATTCGACTGTGTGGATCATAATAAATTATGGATACTGTTGCGAAGAATGGGAATTCCAGAACACTTAATTGTGCTCATGAGGAAACTGTACATAGATCAAGAGGCAGTTGTTCAAACAGAACAAGGGGGTATTGCGTGGTTTAAAGCCAAGAAAGGTGTGCGTTAGGGTTGCATCCTTTCACCATACTTATTCAATCTGTATGCTGAGCAAATAATCTGAGAAGCTGGACTATAGGAAGAAGAACATGGCATCAGGATTGGAGGAAGATGCAGATGACACAACCTTGTTTGCTGAAAGTGAAGAGGACTTGAAGCATTTACTGATGAAGCTCAAAGACTACAGCCTTCAGTACGGATTACACCTCAACAGAAAGAGAACAAAAATTCTCACAACTAGACCAATAAGCAACATCATGATAAACAGAGAAAAAATTGATGTTGTCAAGGATTTCATTTTACTTGGATCCACAATCAACACCCATGGAAGGAGCAGTCAAGAAATCAAACAGCTCATTGCACTGGACAAATCTGCTGCCAAAGACCTCTTTAAAGTATTAAAAGGCAAAGATGTCACCTTAAACACTAAGGTGCGCCTGACCCAAGCCATGGTTTTTTCAGTCACCTCATATGCATGCAAAAGCTGGACAATGAATAAGGAAGATCAAAGAAGAGTTGATGCCTTAGAATTATGGTGTTGGCAAAAAGTGTTGAATATACCATGGATTGCCAAAAGAAGGAACAAATCTGTCTTGGAAGAAATAAAGCCAGAATGCTCCTTAGAAGCAAGGATTATGAGACTTTGTCTCACATACTTTAGACATGTTATCAGGAGGGACCAGTCCCTGGAGAGGGACATCATGCTTGGTAAAGTAGTGGGTCAGTGAAAAAGAGGAAGACCCTCGACAAGATGGATCGACACAGTGACTGCAACAATGGGCTCAAGCATAACAACTATTGTGAGGCTGGCGCAGGGCTGGGCAGTGTTTCTTTCTGTTGTACATAGAGTCGCTATGAGCCGGAACCAACTCGACGGCACCTGACAACAACAACAATGTATCTATATTCCATCAATGTTTTTATTAAAAAAATACATTTAAAGAATTTAAACTATCTTTTTTCAATATTAGTTTATAAAATAGCATAAACAACTCTTTATGGAAATTCCTTGAAGTGATTTTCAGAAGATATATCTAAATAGGAGGGTATTTAGCCTTTTTCCATCCATACACACCCTGTGATTAACAGGAGCTCACTACTGCAGTGATGGTGGAGGAGGAGGGAATGTCCCACAGCCCGTCAGAATGTTTAGAGATGGGAAGAAACCCTTTGTCAAGGGACAGGGCCAGATTTTAAACTCCCTATAAGGTCACTATGGAAACCCTAGTGGCATAGTGGTTAAGAGCTACAGCTGCTAACCAAAATATTGGCAGTTTGAATCTACCAGGTGCCCCTTGGAAACAAACCCTATGAGGCAGTTCTACTGTGTCCTGTTGGGTCACTATGAGTCAGAATCGATTCAACAGCTATGGGTTTGGTTTTTTGTTTTTACAGGGTCGCTATGAGTTGAAATCGACTCGACAGCAATGAGTGATTTTTGTTTTTGTTTTTTGTTTGGTATAGTCTGGTACCAGTATTTTCACTTTGAATCACTAAGTGTAGGAATATCATTTTAGTGTAATGAGTCAAATAAAAATATCTAAAACCTTTGTAACTGAATTATTAAGGCCTGAATAACATAAAAGTTCATTTATTAAATTAAGAAAAAATATTTATAAAAAAAAAGCCAAACCTGTTGCTGTCAAGTCAATTCCGATTCATGGCCACCCCATGTGCGTCAGAGTAGAACTGCTCCATAGGGTTTTCAGGGCTGGGACTTTTTGGAAGCAGATCACAAGGTCTTTCTGCAGAGGCATCTCTTGGTAGGTTCCAACTGCCACCCTTTCAGTTAGCAGTCTAGTGCTTAACCACTTGCACCATCCAGGGACTTGGTGCAGTGGTTAAGCATTCATCTGCTAACCAAAAGTTTGGGAGTTCAAATCCACCAGCAGCTCCTTGGAAACCCTATGGGGCAGTTATACTCAGTCCTACAGGGTTACTATGAGTCAGAATTGACTCAACCACAATGGGTTTGGTTTGCAATGGGTTTAGGGACTCTGTCAGATGGGAAGAAGCTGGGATAAATAGGAGAGTATACTTTGTAAATGTTTCCTGCCCTGGAGATTTAATGGTACAAGTGAGGGCAGACGTGGATTTCTGATGATCCCTAATTAAAAGAAATATAAAGCCGAAATTAAACGCAGCATCAGAAAATAAGTCCAACTCTGTTAACCGATACTCTCTTGGGGTGTATGTGTGGCCTCATCAGTCTCAACATTATGTCAGCATATTTTACCCACATGTGTCCATAAATTTACACACGTATATACACACTATACTCAGTAATGTGATTTTTGGTTTTCAGAAAAGCCAATCACTTGTCTGGCTCTGTGGTTATGAAAGCATATGTAACATTTGAGCTCTTAAATGAAAAGTCTGTCTTATGTGTTTTTTTAAATGTAGCCTAATTTTTTAGATGTCAGACTGAACTATTTCTCCAGGTATAACTCACCAAAAAATAGATCCGCCAAGAAGAAATTGCTCATTAACATGTTACAAATAAATAGAAATGTATTAGTGTGGTAAACCTTATGACACTGCATACAAATGAAAAGTTTACATTTATGGATTTTAGCTGTTACCATTAAAAGAAAGCTCATTCAAAGTTTTAAACTTGCAAACATTCTTCTGGACCTCTTACTATACTGGGACCTCTCTGTGAGCAAATTTGATGTCTTTTGTATTTAGAATCCCCAGTAATTGCACATGGCAGGTGCTCTATAAATACTTCAGTGAAATTAATGCACTTGTGATTCATTAATACTTAAAAATAATAATTAAAATTGTAAGAACTTAAAGAAATAATCAGGAATATACACAAAAGTTTAGCTACAAGAATATTCACTGCTGCTTATTTCAAATAGCAAAAAAAATGGAGCCCATGCATTGTTCAAACTACATTATTAAATGAAAAATGGGTTACTAAATAATATGCATAGTACAATCTTATTCTTGCATGAGATCCATATGCCAAAATATTCACGTTTCTAATCCATATTGTTAGGTCACCCCATGGGGGCACACCACCCCGTGGAGGATGAATTTGGTTCAAATGTTGAGACTGATGTTGCCACACATATGCCCTCAAACAGTACCAGAGGCTTACTACTTATGTACTGAGGTTTTCTGGTGAGAGCAGGGAACACTCCCAAGAGGTCCACAAATAGCTTGAGACAGTAGGGGAGACTGGCTTCACTTTTATTGTGATTAAGTGGTGGGGCCAGGTGAGGGTCCCCATGTGTGAGCCAGGGCTTGCATGAATTGAACTTTCCACCATTACCAAAGGAAGGAGCAACTGCGCTTTCTTATCAGCTTGCTTAGATGTGGGACAGAAGGAGATGATCAGTGGAGCTTGATTGAAAGCTGTCAGCAGTCAAATATTTAAAAAATTATACATATCATTGTATAATAATAAATTATATATAAAATATATATGTGTATATCCATTATATAGATGGCTGAAGGATATATACCAAAATGTTGACTCTAGCTATATGCAGCAGGATTATTATTGTATTTCTTTTTTTCTTTTTTTTTTAAATTTTAATGTTGTACTTTAAGTGAAAGTTTACAATTCAAGTTAGTCTCTCATACAAAGATTTATACATATGGACTTCCAGCAACATGGTGCTCTAGGCAGAAGCACCACGCCGTCCCTCCACAGCAAAGATCCGAAAAACTAAGCCAAACAGAGAAAACAGCAATCCTGAAATCCTAAACATCAAATGAAGAGATAAAGAACTCAGCCAAGCACCAAATGGAATAAGAAACTGACAGAGAACAAAGAGCGAGGAGACATACATGGAGAGGTCC
>NW_004443995.1:1095368-1105927 GCF_000243295.1 Trichechus manatus latirostris
GGATGCCCTTTATTTCTTTTTCTAGCCTAATTGCTCTGGCTAGGACCTCCAGCACAATGTTGAATAAGAGTGGTGATAAAGGGCATCCTTGTCTGGTTCCTGTTCTCAGGCTAATGCTTTCAAAGTCTCTCCATTTAGGATGATGTTGGCTGTTGGCTTTGTATAAATGCCCTTAATTATGTTGAAGAATTTCCCTTCTATTCTTATTTTGTTGAGAGTTTTTATCATGAATGTGTGTTGGACTTTGTCAAATGCCTTTTCTGCATCGATTGATAAGATCATGTGGTTCTCGTCTTTTGTTTTATTATGTGATGGATTACACTGATTGTTTTTCTAATGGTTGAACCATCCCTGCATACCTGGTATAAATCTCATTTGATCATGGTGAATTATTTTTTTGATATGTTGCTGAATTCTATTGCCTAGAATTTTGTTGAGGATTTTTCCATCAATGTTTATGAGGGAAATTGGTCTGTAATCTTCTTTTTTTGTGGTGTTACCTGGTTTTTGTATCAGATTATGCTAGCTTCATAGAAAGAGTCTGGGAGTAGTCCATCTTTTTCTATGCTCTGAAATACATTTAGTAGTAGTGGTATTAACTCTTCTCTGAAAGTTTGGTAGAATTCACTGGTGAAACCATCCAGGCCATGGCTTTTTTTTGTTGGCAGTTTTTAAATTACCTGTTCAATCTCTTCTTCTGTTATAGGTTTATTTAATTGTTCTCCCTGTTTGTGTTATTTTAGGTAGGCATTGAGTTTCTAGAAATTTGTCCATTTCCTCTAGGTTTTCAAATTTGTTAGAGTAAAATTTTTCCAAGTATTCTTTTTTTCCCCATGTTGTTGCAATTTTTTTTATTGTACTTTAGATGAAAGTTCACAGAACAAATAGTTTCTTTTTAAAGAGTTAGTACACATATTGTTTATGACAATGGTTAACCACCCCAATGCATGTCAACACTGTCCATTCTTGACCTTGGATTCCCTATTACCAGCTTTCCTGTCCCCTCCTGGCTTCTAGTCCTTGTCCCTGGACTGTAGTGCCCCATTAGTCTTGTTTTGTTTTATGGGGCTGAAGGGTGAACCTCAGGAGTGACTTCATTACTGAGCTAAAATGGTGTCCGGGGGCCATACTCTTGTGGTTTCTCCAGTCTCTGTCAAGCCAGTAAGTCTGTTTTTTTTTTTTTTTGTGAGTTAGAATTTTTTTCTACATTTTTTTCCAGCTCTATATGGGACCCTCTGTTGTGATCCCAGTCAGAGCAGTCAGTGGTGGTAGCCGGGCACCATCTAGTTGTACTGGGCCCAGTCTGGTGGAGGCCATGGTAGTTGTGGTCCATTAGTTCTTTGGATTAATCATTCCCTTGTAGTTTGTTTTCTTCATTCTCCCTAGCTCCGGAAGTGGTGAGAACAGTGGAGGATCTTAGATGGCTGCTCACAGGCTTTTAAGACCCTAGACGCTACTCATCAAGATAGAATGTAGAACATCTTCTTTATAAACTGTGTTATCCCAGTTGAGCTAGATGTTCCCCAAGACCACAATTTTTCATAGTATTTTGTTATGATTTTTTTAATTTCAGTTGGGTCTGTTGTGATATCACCCATCTCATTTCTTATACGGGTTATCTGCTTCCTCTCCTGTTTTTCTTTTGTCAGTTTGGCCAATGGTTTATCGATTCTATTGATCTTTTCAAAGAACCAGATTTTGATCTGCTTAACTCTTTCAATTGTTTTTCTGTTCTCTATTTCATTTAATTCTGCTCTAATTCTTATTTCCTTTCTTCTGGCGCCCAAGGGCTTCTTTTGCTGCTCTCTTTCTACTTGTTCCAGTTGTAGGATTAATGTTATGATTTTAGCCCTTTCTTCTTTTTGGATGTGTGCATTTAATGCTATAAACTGACTACTGAGCACTGCTTTTGATGTGTCCCAAAGGTTCTGGTAGTGTGTGTTTTCATTCTCGTTTGATTCTGTGAATTTCTTCATTCCATCCTGAATTTCTTGAGCAATGTGTTATTCAGTTTGCATGTGTTTGATCTTTTTTTCCTTGCTTTTTCGATTATTGATCTCTACTTTCATGGCTTTATGGTCAGAAAAGATGCTTTGTAATATTTCGATGCTTTGGATTCTGTTAAGATTTGCTTTATGACCTAATATGTGGTCTCTTCTGGAGAATGTTCCATGTGCATTGGAAAAAAAAGTATACTTGGCTGCTGTTGGGTGGAGTGTTCTGTATATGTTTATGTGATCAAGTTGGCTGATTGTAGCATATAGCTCTTCCGTGTCTTTACTGAGCTTCTTTCCGGATGTTTTGTCCTTCACCAAAAGTGGTGTGTTGGAGTTTCCCACTACTATTGTGGAGCTGTCTCTCTCTCTTTGCAGTGCTGTTAGAGTTTGTTTTATGTGTTTTGGAGACCTGTCTTTGGGTGCGTAAATTTTATTATAGGTATATCCTCCTGGTGTGTTGACCCTTTAATCATTATATAGTGCCCTTCCTTATCTTTTGTGGTGGATTCTAAGTCTATTTTGTCAGAGATTAATATTGCCACTCCTGCTCTTTTTTGAGTGTTGTTTGCTTGATATATTTTTTTCTATCCTTTGAATTTTAGTTTGTTTGCATCGTTAAGGGTAAGGTGTGTCTCTTGTAAGCAGCATATAAACGGATCGTATTTTTTAATCCATTCTGCCACTCTCTGTCTCTTTATTGGTGCATTTAGTCCATTTACATTCAGCATAATTATTATTAGGTATGAGTTTAGTGCTTTCATTTTGATGTCTTTTGTGTGTGTGTTGTTGACAATTTCTTTGTTCCACTTAACTTTCTGTGCTGAGTCATTTTTATTTATGTATTTTTTCCATCTTTTTCATTGTTGCTGATTTTGTATTTACTGAGACTTTATACTTTTCTTGTTTATTATTTTGAGGTCTAGGATTGTTAGTTTCCTTTGTGGTTACCTTAATATTTATCCCTATTTCTCTAAGTATGAAGCAGTCTTTTTTTCTTTATATTGACTTGACTTCCTTTCCATATGAAAAATCTATGTCTACATTTTTAGTCTCTCTTTTTTGTTTTAATGTTGTCATCTTTTAGTTATTGACATCTCTATTTCCCTTTTTTCAGTATTTTACCTTTGATTTATTTTTGTGACTTTCCTATGTGGGTGTATATCTGGTTGTTCTGTCCCGTGTTCTAGTCTTGGGTTATTATGCGATGTTATTGATTTTCTAACCAGGGGACTCCCTTTAGTATTTCTTGTAATTTTGATTTGGCTTTTGCAAATTCCCTAAACTTCTGTTTATCTGGAAACGTCCTAATTTTGCCATCATATTTGAGAGACAGTTTTGCTGGATACCGATTCTTGGCTGGCATTTTTTCCCCATTTCCTTCTTGCGTGAGTGGTTTCTGCTGAGTAGTCTGAGCTTAGTCTTATTGACTCTCCTTTGTAGATGAGTTTTTGTTTATCCCTAGCCGCTCTTAAAATTCTCTCTTTATCTTTGGTTTTGGCAATTTTGATTATAATATGTCTTGGTGACTTTCTTTTTGGTTCTACCTTATGTGGGGTTCGATGAGCATCTTGCATAGACATCTTCTCATCTTCTACAATATCAGGAAAGTTTTCTGCCAACAAATTTTCAACAATTCTCTCTGTATTTTCTGTTATCCCCCTCCACCCACCACTTTCTGGTACTCCAATCACTGGTAGGTTATTCCTCTTGATAGAGTCCTACATAATTCTTTGGGTTTCTTCATTTTTTTTAAATCCTTTTACCTGATTTTTCCTCAAATAAGTTGGTGTCAAGTGCTTTATCTTCAGTCTCACCAATTCTGACTTCCATTGCCTCAATTCTGCTCCTATGATTTTCTGTTGAGTTGTCTAATTCTGAAATTTTATTGTGAATCTTCTGGATTTCAGATTGCTGTCTATGGATTCTTGCACCTGTTAAATTTGTCATTATGCTCTTCTCTAATCTTCTGAAATTCCTCTATTGCATCATCTGTGTTTTGCATGATCTCCTTCCTGATTTCTTGAAGAGCTCTCTATATTAATCTTTTATATTCTGCCTTTGGTAATTCCAAGAAATTCTCTTCCTCTGGAAAATTTCTTGATTTTTTATTTTGGGAGCTTGCTGAAGCCATCAGGGATTGCCTATTTATGTGATTTGATATTGACTGTTGTCTCCACACCATCAGTAAGTTATTATATTTATTTTATGTTTGCTTACCGCATCCTACTTTGTTTTGTTTTGATATGTCCAAATAGGCTGCTTGTATGACATAGTTTGATTATTGGTGGCTTTGAAGCTCTAATGTCTGTCACCAGGTGGTTAGATCTGTTACTAAGTACGTGAGCACAGGATCCGTTTACTTTTATTTTATGGATTCAGCGCAAGTGACCAGGTAGTCAGTCACCAAGTGTGTGGTGCAGGCTCTCACCTACAGTCCTAGACTGGCATGGGTGATTGGTGTAGCCACAGGTATATGGCTGCAATAGGGGATCATGCACTGAGCAAGGCAGGGGACTGATGGCTGCCTCTGAGTGTCTGGGAGGAAAGTGTTTCGCTGTTCCCTAGAGCATGTAGGTGGGTGGGTTTTGCAGCTGGACTGTGAGCACCCAATGCTGTTGGCTGATAAGACTGGGGGGCACCATTTATTCTTGGACTCCTGTCACAGGTGGCTAGGTGGCATGTGTGGAGCCACCAGTTCTCAGGTCACTGATGTGGGTAGGTGAAGACCCTGCTGCTTATTGGGCAGAGCAGTGTCAAATATCACTAACCTGACATTTCACAGTTGAAACAGCTGAAGTTAGACTTCAGGTATATAACCTGTTGTACTGTGGTAATGAGGGCCTACACTGTTGAAATGGGCCCACACAAGTCTATGCAGGGGTGAAAGGCACTCAAAGTCTGTGGACCCCTGTGCCTATGCCTGTGCCTAGGCAAAGGAGCTGTGCCTACCCTGAGTTCCTGGCTTAGGGAAGCTGGCAGATTATTTTTCCCCTGTGTGTTTATTTGTTCACTCTCCAAGGCCAGGAGAATGGCTCAGGGTACTTGATGGGTCCTACTTCTGGCCCAAGGGACTCAGCAATTGCTGAAGCTGTCCCAGACCCAATGCAGAGCGGGGAAGGGGGAGGTAAATGGGAGAGAGGTTTTTCCCAAAGTGGGGTGTTTTTGATCCGTGTAGTAGGCCAGACACAAGTACTTATCTTTCACCAATCAAGGGCCGCTTCTCACTGGTTCTGGATGGCCAAGTAGACTCTCTGCCACTGGGTCTCTCCTGATGTGCAAAACGCCTTCCGAGTGCCACTGTTTGCCTCACTGCACACACAAGCTTATCCGGCCTGAAGGGCTCCAGCTCCCGCCGGGTCAGGTCTGGCAACCCCTAGCTGCTTCCAAACTGTCTCTCCCTCTGCCTGCCACTCAGTCCGATTCCTCAACTTTGCCTTTGATGTTCAGAGCTCCTAGATTTGCATATATAACTGATTCACTTGTTTTTTTCAGGTGTTTGTTGTAATGGGACCACAGGAAACGTCTGAAGAGTCCGCCATCTTGGCCCCAATCCTCCTCTTTTTTCCTTTTTGATTAACGATAGTTTAAAAAAGGAACATGTGTTACTTTTTAAAAGAAAAACACAAACTATATTGTCTAAAAAAGACCATTAAATTATATTAAAAATAGAAATTAAAAAGCAAGGCTTTATTTCTTACCTAAAACATTTAAAATATTTAAAAAACGAAGATGCTAGTGTAGGTAAAAATTTGGTTAAACAAACACAATTATACTTCCGGTAGAGGTGACTATAAACTTATATAATAATTTCAATATTAATAAACTTAAAATGTTCCTAACGTTTAACACACTAATTCAATTTCTAGAAGCTAATCTGAGGGAATAATCCTAAATAGAGAAAACAAACTCATTCACTTATTCAACAGAGTTTTTTGAGAGGTGACAATGTATCATACCTTGAGGATACAGCAGTGAACTACAGATACTCCCAGTACTCATAGAGATTTTGGTACGGTAGGGCCATAGAAAGATATAGTGTAGATTGAGAAATGGTAACATGAGTGGGTATAGAGCCCAGCAGAGCTAGTTCCCAGATGACTCTGTCTCTTCAGGTTTCCATAGGTTGCCATGTAAGCTGCCATATGGGGCAGTCCTACAATGGTTTCACATCATGGGCTCATGTGTGAGCATTAAATAAGCTGCCATTTGGAAGGCGCTTTGGCATGGTGTTCAACACAGAAAACCATTTCAAACGTTTTTTAAGTACTTAGTTCTTAATAATTAGAAGTCATTTAACATAAACAATGACTAATGATGTTTCCCCAAGAAAACATCGGTGCAGCCTATATCACTTTATACATTCTGTAAATAAGAATTTATTATACAAAAAACAAAGTAGAATTGACAAATGAATTTCATTTAACATAACTTCTCCTGTCTATATTATTTTATTGTTAAAATAATTTGTTATGAAAATAATACTTGTTAATCAAAGAATGCTTGAAAAAAGAAGAGATTATTCATTAAGTGACTATTAACCATAGCAGCTGGTATAAATTCTTTCCTTATCCTTCCCTATGCATAAGCATCTAATCCCTTTATTTTTTATGAGGCCTAAAACCAAAAAAATAAACCTATTGCTGCTGAGTTGCTTCCAACTCATAGCGACCCTATACAACAGAGTAGAAATGTCTCACAGGGTTTCAAAGAGTGGCTGGAGGATTTAAACTGTGGACCTTTTGGGTAGCAGCCTAGCTGTTAACCACTGCACCATCAGCGGCCTAATATTTTATTAAACTCTGGGTGGTATAAATGATTAACATGCTCAGCTGCTAACTGAAAGGCTGGAGGTTCAACTCCACCCAGAGGTGAAGAAAGGCCTGGTGACTTACTTTTGAAAAATCAGCCATGAAAACCTTATGGAGCGCAGTTCTAATCTGACAAACATGGAGTCATGATGAGTTGAAATCAGCTTGACAGCAACTGGCTTAATATTTTATTACCATATTCAACAGACAAAAAAATTACTCTGCCAAATTTCTATAAAAGGTTTTAAACACTTAGTCTCAAGCCCTATACTTAATTGTTGCAGACAGATAAACAGTTTAGGAACACTAGTGCTGGCTTTTGGAAAAAGGGGACCACTGCTTAGCTTTCAGTTTCCAATTAGACTCTTTCAAGTCCATGGAGAGAAATTCATCTTGAAATCCAGGATTTGTTGAAAGATAAAGCATTTTCTAGGTTCCCAAAATCCCCCTTCACATATCAAGAGCAGAGCTTGGAGGTCTTAGGGTTTTACTCTAAGCCATGGAGTTGAAAGAATAGGCTACGACTTAAAGTTCCTAACCCAAGGAAAGAGAACAACTTTTCCAGCCACTGGAAGAGGTGTAGCACAGGAAGGAAAGGGAAGGTGGCAGGAGTTCAGATATGAGAGCCCTTGCTCTGTCCTTGAGGTTGAATCCCTTTGGGTCCATTAAAAAGCCAGATATATATGGGGGAATTCAAGAATTGTAGGTCCAGTGCCCAGTATCCTTGGGTCTAGCTTAGGAAGAATGTAGCTATCTCAAAGATATCCTCATTCAGACTTCCGGGCAACATGGCACTATAGACAGAAGCACCACACCATCCCTCCACAGCAAAGAAATGAAAAACTAAGTCAAACAGAGACACACGTCAATCCCGAAACTGTAAGCATCAAATGAAGAGAAAAAGAACTCAGCCAACCACTGAATGGAAGAAGAAACTGACAGACAACAGAGAGCGAGAAGAGATATATGCAGAGGTCCCCTATCAGCTAACACAGCATGGATCTGCCGTCTTGGAATCCTACCAGAGATCAGCAAACGGGGTACAAGAAAGCAGCTTCATGGAACTTCCAGCAGGAGACAGAACAATGGGTAACCAGCAATATACGCTTTCCCACCACCCACAGTTCTTCACCCCCACTCAGCCTCCTCTGCTTCCTGCAGCCACAGTCTCTTGGTTTCACCCCTGTGCTGCTTGGATTCCATCTGCCCGCACAGGCCGGCTCTATGAGCGCCATTTGTTGGCTGCTGGTGTTGCCTTTTTTCGCTTCTTTAGATTTCTTCCTTACCTCTCACCACCTCCCCCTCCTTGCTCTCAAATACCTAGCTCCATGTACCATCTTTGCTTCTTCCCGAAAGGCTGCGAAACACTGCTCAACAGTGAAACTGCTTACTGGCCCATGCCACCAGTCTGGTGGGACCCCTGGGGCTTTAGTTTGTTCTGATTTGTTCTGTTTTGATTTGTTTGTTTCTTTGTTTGCTTTCTTTTTCTTTTCTCGGCTTGGGCACCCCTTCTAGCCGGGCAGTACTGTGCAGCTTGGGAGCTACTACCTTACTCTCAGCACACGCACAGTGGCACCCCAGTGCCATTTCTTTTTTCTTGTTTCTTTGTTTTGTTTTCTTCTCTCTCTACATTTTTGTCTTTCTTCATTTCTCAGTTTTTTGTCTCTCTATACTTACCTTCTCTTCCTGTCTCCTGAATACCTGGCACTGTGTGACACCTCTGCCTCTTCTAGCTAGGCTGTACTTCATGGCCTGGGAGCAACTTTCACAGTCCTTGCAGCTGCACCAGTGGGATCACTGGGGGCTCTTTTTTTTCCCCTAATTTTTATTTATTCATTTTTTATTTTACCCTTTTTCTTTTCTTTTCCTTTTTATTTTTCTCCATTTCTCAGTCTCTCATCGCTCCACTCCAACGGCAAGCTCCCTTAGCACTCTTTTTTGTTTGTTTGTTTGTATGTTTTTGGCTCCTGTTCGTTTCTCCTCTCTCTCCTCTTTCCCATACCAATCTTAGCTCCATACATCACAATCTCCTCCCTCCTTCCTGCCTACCTGCACTGTGTGCTGAATATCACAGCCCCAAGCAGCATAGGCACAGCTTACCGGAACCTGCCCTGCACTGATTCCCAGCCCGCCCTGTCGGCCCTAGTACATGCCACAAACAACCAATCCCAGCAACTCCCCTTCAGGTGGACCTGCCCTGCTGTACCATACCTGAGCAACTGACCCTGCCCATTGGAGAAGGAGGTGAAAAGTATCGTGCCTACAGACTAGCAAACAACAAAGAATGCACAGCCTGCCTGCTCAGGCATAACCAAACAAAAGAGCAGGATGAAACAAACAAATCACCAATCAATAAACGAGGAAAATAACTACTGAATGCCCCGAAGGCAGCAGACAATATCAAAACATATACAAAAACAGGACAGGATGGTTCCAGTAGGCATCCAAAATAAAACATCAGATGACTTCCCAGCAGAAGAAAAGGCACTAGAACTACCTGATAGGGAATTCAAATCTCTAATATTCAGAAATATCCAAGAGTTGAAGGAAAAAGCAGACAAAAATGAGGAAAAACTAGACAAATTCATGGAAAAGGCAGACACATTCATGGATAAAATACAGACCAAAAAATAGAAGAATTCAGGAAAATAATACAGGAATAAAATGCTAAAATAAATTCACAACTACAAATCATGCAAAAATAACAATTAGAAATCCAAAAGATAAACAAAGAGATTTCAGAAATGGACAGTGTGATAGAAGGGCTGAGGAGCAGGTTTGAAACGATGAAAGACAGATTCAGCGAAATTGAAGACAAACACTTGGATACAACTCTGTTTGAGGAAAAATCAAAAAAAGAACAAAGAACAATGAAGAAACCCTGAGGATTATGTAGGATACAATCAAAAGCAAACATTTACGAGTGATCAGAGTTCCAGAACGGGGGTAGAAAACAGAAAACACAGAGAGGATCATTGAAGAACTCCTGACAGAAAACTTCCCCAATATCATGAAAGATGAAAAGCTGACCATCCAAGAAGCTCAACGAACCCCATATAGGACAGACGCCAAAAGAAAATCACCAAGGCATATTATAATGACACTCACTGAAACCAAAGACAAAGAATCCTGAGAGCAGCTCGAGAAAAACAAAAAGGCAGATACAGAGGAGAAACAATAAGACTAAGCATGGATCATTCGCAGAGACCATGCAGGCAAGAAGGCAATTGGATGACATATATAAAACCTTGAAAGAAACAAATTGCCAGTCAAGAATAATATATCCTGAAAAACTCCCATTCAAATATGATGGTGAAATTAGGACATTTCCAGATAAACAGAAATTAAGGGACTATGTAAAAACCAGTCCAAACTTACAAGAATTATTAAAGGGAGTCCTTTGGTCTGAGAACAAACAACATCAGACCACAGGCTGAATCTAGGATTCAGGCTCGTATCAGCCAGATACCAACCTAGAAAATGAACACTCAAGGGCTATCCAAAACCAAAAGAATTACAACAGGAACCAGAGAGGTTAATCTGTAAATGACAACAACATCAGAACAATAAAAGAGGGAATAAAGGGTGTAGGTATAGAACCTTCTAATGGAGAGGAAAGCAAGGCGATACCAAGTAATAACAGATGGGTTCAAACCTAAGAAGATAAGGGTAAATTTCAAGATAACCACAAAGAAAGTTAACAAACCTACTCATCAAAATAATGAGGAAAAACATAAAGTCTCAATAAAAATAA
>NW_004443995.1:1106027-1108355 GCF_000243295.1 Trichechus manatus latirostris
CATCATTCTTAATGGAGAGAGGCTGAAAACATTCCCCTTGAGAACAGGAACAAGACAAGGATGCCCTTTATCTCCACTCCTATGTAACATTGTGCTGGAAATCTCAGCTAGAGCAATAAGGCAAGAAAAAGAAATAAAGGGCATCCAAATTGTTAAGGAAGAATTTAAATTGCCCCTGTTTATGGATGATATGATACTAGCCATAGAAAACCCAAAAGACTCCACGAGAAAACTACTGGAACTAATAGAAAGATTCAGCAGAGTAACAGGATACAAGATAAACACAAAAAAATCAGTTAGATTCCTATACACCAATAAACAGAATGATGAAAAGGAAATCAGAAAAACAATACCATTTACAATAGCCCCTAAAAAAATAAAATACTTAGAAATAAATCTAACCAGGGATGTAAAAGACCTACACAAATAAAACTACAAAACACTACTGCAAGAAACCCAAAGGGATCTACATAAATGGAAAGACGTACCATGCTCATGGATAGGTAGACTCAACATTGTGAAAATGACAATTCTACCCAAAGCAATTTACAAATACAATGCAATTCCGATCCAAATATCAACATCATTCTTTAAAGAGATGGAAAAACTAATCATTAACTTTATTTGGAAAGGGAAGAGTCCCCGGATAAGTAAAGTACTATTGAAGAAGAAGAAAGTAGGAAGACTCACACTACCTGACCTCAGAACCTACTATACAGCTACGGTAGTCAAAACAGCCTGGTACTGGTACAATGACAGATACATTGGCCAATGGAACAGAATTGAGAACCCAGATGTAAACCCATCCACCCACAGTCACCTGATCTTCAACAAGGGCCCAAAGTCCATCAAATGGGGAACAGACCATCTTTTTTAACAAATGGTGCTGGCAAAAATGGATGTCCATTTGCAAAAAAAATGAAAAATGTTAAAGTTGAATTGACTTCCCAAACTGAAAGGCAAAGAGAAAAGACTGAAAAAAGAAAAACCCCAAACCCATTGCAGTCAAGTTGATTCTGACTCAGCAACCCTATAGGACAGAGTAGAACTGCCCCATAGAGTTTCCAAAGAGTGGCTGGTGGATTCGAACTGCTGACCTTTTGGTTAGCAGCCATAGCACTTAACCACCAGGGTTTCCTAGATATGCTTAGATACAAAAAAAAAACCCACACCTCGATTCCAACTCACAGCAGCCCTACAGGACAGAGTAGAACTGCCCCATAGGGTTAGATAAGGGGCATGTAGTCACCTTATAGAGGCACCAAAGCTGCCAAGGACACTTCCTGTTATTCTATAGTCTGCCTACAGCACGAAGCAGAACCCAAGCCAACAAGCCATTTCACCAGCAGAGGCCAAAAACTAGAAACTGCTCCACCCATAAATCACCAATACAGAAGTTTAAAACATGTTATATATCATGACAAGGTAGATTTTACGTCATGTTCAGTTATCATTACAGCAAGGCTGCAGGTTGTATTTAGGCATTAAGGTCACACTTTGGTATTCCCAGACAGGGACCTGCTTTGTCTCTCTTCTCAAGATGTTACTGTTTCCATTTTTGTTTTCTATAAACAAATTAAAATTTCTGCAGAGGTATTTTCTTTTCCATAGGCAAAAACGGGTCTGCAGTGTAATTCATTTAGATAAGATCTAGCTTCTTTGTCATCACATTGTGACCCTTAAAACAGAAGTGAGCCACATGCTAAGGCAACACCATTTAAAATAAATCACCAATTGGGACAGTCATGGCAGTAAATTCACTCACAGCTGTTACTTTCTAGACAGTGTAACAACAGAAACTCTTTAGAAGAAGGTTAAAGACGAACTCAAAATCCACTATGTACACAGAAACAGGACAGCTCTAGAAGATTATATCCAGAAGAGTTTCACATATTATAACTCTAACCTTCTGCACAGACAGTATGTTTATCAGGCCTATGTGAGCAAGATCAAGGACTCTAGGAAGATAAAGCTGATTAGCAGAGTTGTTCCGTTTCCACTCAGACAAATGAGTGACTTGATTGCTATATGTTCCCGACAGTTAGTACCAATATTACGAGTATTGAGTGACTTGCAAAAAAAAGTTTGCATTTCACAAGTGGGATTTTACACTTCTTGAATTTCACAGGGACCAAGCTCAGATGGTACTAAGGAAACAACTCCAGTTAATAGCATGATGCTTGCCTTAAACATTTAGCATTACAAATTGACAGAATTTATTTTTTAAGATTTTTTTATTGTACTTTAGATGAATGTTTACAGAACAAATAGTTTCTCATTAAACAGTCAGTACACATATTGTTTTATGACATTGGTTAACAACCCCAC
>NW_004443995.1:1108681-1116842 GCF_000243295.1 Trichechus manatus latirostris
ACATATTGCCCTATGACAATGGTTAACAACCCCATGACATGTCAACACTGTCCCTTCTCAACCTTGGGTTCCCTATCACCAGCTTTCGTGTCCCCTCCTGCCTTCTAGTCCTTGTCCCTGGACTGCTGTGCCTCATTAGTCCCGTTTTATTTTATAGGGCTGTCCAATCCCTAGCGGAATGGTGAACCTCGGGAGTGACTTCACCTCTGAGCTAAAAGTGTGTCCAGGGGGCATACTCTAGAGATTTCTCCAGTCAATGACAGAATTTATTAGTGGCACATTGTCCTTCCTGTGGTGACAGCTGGGGCAAAGTCTGTCAGCCAGACCAAAAATGATGGTAAGATTAGAAAGGGTAGACAATGGATTGTTCTAAATAACTTCATGTTTTGTAAGAAGCACACTTTCAGTTTAACTTTCCAGGTGAATTGTCAGAGATAAAAGTCATTTTAAACACTGCCTTCAATGGAACAAAAAGTCTTTATTAATACCACACATATACGTGGTTTACAAACATAAAGGGTTAACCCATCTAGGCAGTTGGCATTCCAAATTGCATAAAGTAACAGAAACTGGTTTTCTGTAGTTCAGTCCTAAGGGTTATACCAAAATCCAATAGTTAGACCAAATTAAAAGATTAGAATTTTAATTATCACGTGATACAATGGCTTTTTGCTTAGGAGCATATCACATAAATGTCAATCACCTCTCCCATGATGTTATCTCTAGTGATGACTGCTATTTCCAAATCAGCTTCATCTTCCTGGCCACCTTGTGAAGGGCAGCAACACATGCTGGAGGGATGGCCCATCTGGCATGGCTGCCAACACCCAAGCCTGCCCTCAGAGAAACACCACAACAATCGCTTTGATGTGAGTGCAATTGCCTGTTTACATTCCATGAACTGCTAGCTCTTCCCACTGTTTTTTTGCTTATCTGTTTTGTTTTATCCTTTTACAGGCAAACACCCCAAAGGCAATGGCAGCGAGCGCCATACTTAATCCTGCAGCCACATCTGGTGTTCAGGCTCATCAGACACATGGCTGGTAACTGATGTGAGCAGAGGTATAGGGTCCTAATATAAATGTCTGTAGGCCATTCAAACTTTTACTAGTCTTAGTTTTTAAAATTTCTTAGATTTTCTAAACAATCTTATAGAGAGGACTGATCCAACCAATTATATGTCAGAAACTATAATCTCTAATTTGGTCTCTAGCAGTGTTTTGCAAAGACAGGCCATATGAAATACTACAGAGTGGCTAAAGCTAGATATTTAAAATTCTAGAGTAGACAGGACTGTAATAATCTAAAATGCATTATCCCTTTGGGAAATCTGATACAAACTACTGATCCACTTCCCAGGGGGTAAAACACTTTAGCTTATAATTTCAGGGGCATCTCAGATTCCCTGAAGCTTATCCTGGGACATGAGGTGAAGAAACCTTGACCTAATTCAACTATTATATTAACAGATGAAGAAATTAAGGTGTAGAGAGCCTAAATGACTTGTCCAGGGCCACACAGCTTGTCCAGTGAATGAAGTAGGATGAAGACCCTGCTCTTCTTGTCTGTTGTCATCTACTATTCTATATTGACTTGTCTGTGTGGTTAATGATACGAGACATCAGAAAATATCTGCATAGGGCTTTAACTGCTCTGCTAAGCCCCTTCTATTAACTGGCCAAAGAATGACTGCTAGCCTATGTAATTAGAGTTTATACTTACTAGTCCTCTTTCCAGAGCCCTGGTGGCATAGTGGTTAAGAGTTTGGCTGCCAACCATAAGGTTGGCAGTTCGAATCCACCAGCCATCCTTGGAAACCCTATGGGGCAGTTCTACTCTGTCCTACAGGGTAACTATGAGTCTAAATTTACTCCATGGCAACGGGTTTGGTTTTTTTTTTTTTTTTTTAAGTCTTCTTTCCGGGGCCCTGGTGGCATAGTGGTTGAGAGCTATGGCTGCTACCCAAAAGGTCGGCAGTTCGAATCCACCAGCCGCTCCTTGGAAACCCTATGGGGCAGTTCTACTCTGTCTACAGGGTCACTATGAGTTGGAATCGACTCAGTGGCAGTGGGTTTGGTTTTGGTTTTTTAGCCCTCTTTCTAAAAGGAGCTCTGGTGATGCAGTGGTTAAGCACTCAGCTGCTAACCAAAAGTTGGCGGTGCAAACCCACCAGTGGCTTCATGGGAGAAGAGACTGGCGATCTGCTCCTGTAAAGATTACAGCCTAGGAAACTCTATGGGGCAGTTCTACTTTGTCGTATAGGGTTGCTATGACTCGGAATCAACTCTACAGCACACAACAACAGTCCTTTTTCCAAAGGAGCCCTGGTGATACAAACAGTTAAGTGTTTGGATGCTGCAGTGCAATGGGTTTCGCTTTATATATGGCTGGCCCGGGATTTGTAGTTCTGCCAGGATGATTTGTTAGGCCACAATCTTGCAAAGGAAATAGACAGTTTACTACACAAATTTGGTGTGTAGAACACTTGCAGGTATTGGCAGTTTACTATGCAAATAAGGTACATAAAACTGTTGTAGGGATTGGTCAATTACTAGGTAAACTAGGTGACTGTGGCCTACCAAGGGGATTGGTCAGTACTGCCATCCTGCTAGGTTTATAAGGGCTAACCCTGCAGAGGCTGAAGGGGACCTCACTACCATTAAGAAGAAGAGCCTGCTAAAATCAGTAAAGTAGACCTTCCGGGATTCCATTGGAGTGTGCGAGCACCTCCCCCACCTGGACACTGTCAGCTGCAAGCCTACTGTGAATTGCTACAGAAGGCCCTCTGCAGTGGGGTCTGCTCTCATAATCAAAAGTCTACCTGCCTCCCTGCACACCCCACAGCTAAGGACTTTGAAACCAACAGCACAGACCTCCCGAAGGGTCAGTTTGGGTTTACCTGCTCCCCTTCTGGTCAGTGCTGAGGACTGCTGACCAAGGCTGCTGTGTACTAGGAAGCAGGCATCTTGAGTGGAGGCTACAGCCACAGCCAACGTACTACGGGGTAGGGCAGGCTCTGATGGCAACAAGGCAGACTTCCCTGGGGGTCCATTCAGAGCATGACAACTCCTCCTCTACCCAGACACTGTCACCTGTAAGCCTGCAGTGAATTGCTACAGAAGGCCCTTGGAATGAAGTCTGCTCCCATAGTCAGCACTCTACCTGTCTCTCTGGGCACCGCATATCTCAGGCCTCTGAAACTAATGGAACAAACCTCCCTGGGGGTGAATTAGGGTTAGTCTGCCCCCAGTTCCAGCTGGCAATGAGAATTGTCTGAGGCTGCTGTGTGCTAGGAAGCAGGCATCTTGAGTGGAGCCTGCATTCACAGCCAACAATTTACCAGTGGCGGAGGGTACTGACAGCAACAAGGCAGACTTCCATGGGAAACTGACTAGAGCATGACATTCTCCCCCACCTGGTAATTGTTGATTGCCAGGTTGTTGCAAATTGCAGCAGAAGGCCCCTGCAATGCAATCTGCTCCCATAGTCAGCACTCTACCTGCCTCCCTGTGCACCTGTTTTAGGCTGGGTTCTTGAGAGAAGTAAAATCAGTAAAGTGTATAAATATATACATATATAGAGAGATTTATATTAAGGAAATGACTCGTGATTGTAGATGCTGGAACATCCCAAGTACAAAGATTAGGATAGAGGCTTCTCCTGATTCACGGAGCTGCAGGGGCTGGCAAACCCAAGACTGGCAAGTCAGACAGCGGGGCTCTTGTTCATAGGCTGCAAAGATCAATGAATCCCAAGATCGGCAGGCAAGATGGCAGGTAAGCTGCTAGCTCAAGTCCCAAGAATCGGAGGTCAGAAGAACAGGTGCCAGCTGCAGGATCCAGAGCAAGCAAAAGCCCACGAGCCTTGCCAGAGAGTCCACTTATATTCAGTGCAGGGCACACCTCCAAGGAAACTCCCTTTCAACTTATTGGCTATTCACAGCAGATCTCATCACAGAGGTGATCACATTATATCAAATCTCATCATGGAAGTGATCACATCACCATACGAATGCCAAACTACATTCTAATTCCCAAACCACTGAGAATCATGGCCCAGTCAAGATGACACACAACTTTAATGATCAGAGTTCACCCCTTGTCAACCTGGCACCTGTCCACATCTTCTTAAACCATACATAATCTCTGAATAAAGACAACAGTCATACTTGCACCTAACATGATACAAGGAACACACATACAACTGAATATGCACTAGCCCTGTTTACATCTTATATTTTACAAGTGAAGAAAACAAAAATATTTGATGCACACATACAAGGCAGAAATACTCATAACAATTACAATCTTCGTTTCTGCAGCTGGTCAAGTGATCATAACTGGTGTTTGGAACTACCTTCTTCTACCACACATTCTGTATTCCCTTTGCCCTCTGCAAGCACCTCAGCTGGCCGTGGTTCTTTCCCTGGTGGGGTGACCCAAATCTTCATTCCTGAAAGGTCTGGGCCATTAGTAGTCATGTGGGAATTGCATGGCTGTGGTTTTCCATTGACTTTAATCACAGGGCATGGTAGTACTAAGAGACACCCTAAGGGATCTCCTGTATTCCAGACATACTCTTCTTTACCTCCATTATGTAACGTCAATCCAATTTCCTCTTGATAATCAGGATCAATCACACCAGCCAGTATGGTAACTCCTTTCTTTGCCTGTTGATCCAGAGACATGGGGAGCCCAAAGTGACCCAGTGGCATTCTTAACTTCCAGTTCAATGGAATCACTGTTGTGTCTCCTTGTGGAAGCATTCCTTCTTTTGGAACTAAGATCTCTAGACCTGCAATGCATAGGGTCATAGGGACAGGAAGCAAACATTTTTTGAGTGGGTCACTAGAGGTAATAGTGAGTGGTCCCACTCCCATTTCTACCTTTTATTCCTGGATCCATGAATCCTGGCTATGGAAGAAATAGCACCATATATTAGACGATAATTTAGAGCATATCCAGCCTCCTGGAGAACGCTGCCTAATGCTGCAAGGTATTGCCAATTAACTGGCACCATATTTGTGTCTTTAAAAGGCCATTCCATCATTCTATCAAACCAGCTGCTTCAGGATGATGGGGAACATGGTAAGGCCAGTGAATTCCATGAGCTTGGGCCCATTGACACACTTCATTTGCTGTGAAGTGAGTCCTTTGATCCAAAGTGATGCTGTGTGGGATACGACGACGGTGGATAAGACATTCTCTAAGTTGATGGATAGTAGTTTTGGCAGAAGCATTGTGTGCAGGGAAAGCAAATCCATATCCAGAGTAAGTGTCTATTCCAGTAAGAACAAAACTCAGCCCTTTCCATGCTGAAAGTGGTCCAATGTAATCAGCTTGCCACCAGTTTGCTGGCTGATCATCTCAAGGGATGGTGCCATATTGGGGACTCAGTGTTGATCTGCTATTGGCAGAGTTTTGATTATGAGAGCAGACCCCACTGCTATTGGCAGATTGGGCACTCAGTGGTAGCTGTAGCCAAGTTTGCCTTGGTGAGTGGAAGTCTGTGTTGTTGAGCCCATGCATAACCTCCATCCCTACCACCATGGCCACTTTGTCCATGAGCCCACTGGACAATGACAGAAGTGGCTGAGGAAAGAGGATGACTGATTTGCACAGAACGTGTCATCCTATCCACTTGGTTGTTAAAATCTTCCTTTGCTGAGGTCACCCTTTGGTGAGCATTCACATGAGACACAAATATCTTCACTTCTTTGGCCCATTCAGAGAGGTCTCCCCACATACCTCTTCCCCTTACCTCCTTGTCTTCAATTTTCCAATCATACTCCTTCCAAGTCCCTGACCATCCAGCCAAACCATTGGCCACAGCCCATGAATCAGTACACAATTGCACATCTGACAATTTCTCCTTCTAAGTAAAGTGAACAACCAGGTGCACTGCTAGAAATTCTGCTCATTGGGAGGATCTCCCTTCATCACTGTCCTTCAGGGAGGTCCCAGAAAGAGTTCATAGTGCTGTTGCTGTCCACTTTCAAGTGGTGCCTGTGTATCCTTTAGAACCATCTGTAAACCAGGCACAGAGTTTTCACTTCCTCAGTCAACAGATCATAAGGAACTCCCTATGAGGCCATAGGTGCAGACTGAGAGATGGAAGGTAATGTGACAGGGGTGAAGACAATGGGCATTTGGGCCATTTCCTCATGCAACTTATTTCTACCTTCAGGTCTTGCTTGGGCCCGACATGGTATATACCACTTCCATTTAGTGATGAAGTGCTGCTATGCACTTCCAACTTTATGACTCTGTGGGTCAGATAATAACCAGTTCATGATGGGCAGCTCAGGCCTCACAGTGACTTGGTGGCCCATGGTTAAGTGTTCAGCCTACTAAGGCCCAGTAACAAGTCAAAAGCTGTTTCTCAAAAGGAGAGTAGTTATCTGCAGAGGATGGCAGAGATTTGCTCGAAAATCCTAAGGGTCTGTGCTGTGATTCACCAATAGGGGCCTACCAAACAGCGTTTCTATCTATCACTGACACTTCAAACACTGGATCATATGGACCAAGTGGCAGAGTGCCTTCTACGGCAGCCCGAACCTATTGCAAAGACTTCTTTTGTTCTGGGCCCCACTCAAAACTAGCAGCTTTTTGAGTCACTTGATAAATAGGCTGAGTAAACCTCCCCCCCAAAAAAACCAAATTTGTTGCTGTTGAGTCAATTCCAACTCATAGCGACCCCATAGGACAGAGTAGAACTGCCCCATAGGCTGGAGTAACACACCCAAATGAGGAATATGTTGCCTCCAAAATCCAAAGAGGCTCACTAAGTGTTGTGCCTCCTTTTGAGTTGTCTAAGGGGCCAGATGCAATAACTTATCCTTCACTTTAGAAGGAATATATTGACATGCTGACATCACTGGACCCCTAGAAATTTCACTGAGGTGGAAGGTACCTGAATTTTTGTGGGATTGATTTACCACCTTCTAGCAAGCAACTGTTTTACCAATAAGTCCAGAGTCATTGACATTTCTTCCTTACTAGGTCCAGTCAGCATAGTGTCATGAATATAATGGACCAGTGTGACATCTTAAGGAAGGGAGAGGCAATCAAGTCCCTGTGGACTAAATTATGACATAGGACTAGAGAGTTGATGTAGCCCTGAGTTAGGCAACTGAAGGTGTATTGCTGGCCTTGCCAGCTGAAGGCAAGCTGCTTCTGGTCATCCTTCAAATCAGGCATGGAGAAAAAGGCATTAGCCAGATCAATAGCTGCATATAAGGTGTCAGGAGATGTATTAATTTGTTCAAGCAATAAAATCACATCTGAAATAACAGCTGCAATTGGAGTCACCACGTAGTTAAGTTTTCAATAATCCACTGTCATTCTCCAAGATTCATCTGTTTTTTGCACAGGCCAAATAAGCGAGTTGAATGGGGATGTGGTGGGAATCACCACCCCTACATCCTTCAAGTCCTTGATGGTGGCAGTAATCTCTGCAATCCCTCCAGAAATGCGGTATTACTTTTGGTGTACTATTTTCCTAGGTAGGGGCAGTTCTAATGGCTTCCACCTGGATTTTCCTACCATAATAGCCCTTACTCCATTTGTCAGAGATCTAATGTTGGGGTTCTGCCAGTTGCTCAGTGTATCTTTTCAAATTATGCCTTCTGGAACTGGGGAAATCACTACAGGATGGGTTGGGGGAACCCACTGGACCTACTGTGAGATGGATGTGAGCTAAGACTCTTTTAAGAGCCTCCATATGCCCCCACTCTGACTGGTGGGCCACAGTGATGTTTTGGGTCACCTGGAATTAGTGTCAGTTGAGAGCCAGTATCCAGTAATCCCGGAAAAGTCTGATTATTTACTTTTCCCCAATAAACAGTCAGTCTCGTAAAAGGCTGTAGATTCCTTTGGGGAAGGCTGGGAGAAAGATTACCAGTATAAGCTTTTGGCAGTGTGTGATGGTTAAGATTGTGTGTCAACTTGGCTGGGCCATGATTCTCCGTGTTTTAAGGTAATCACTCCCATGATTGAATACACTGTGAGTAGCCAATCAGATGAAAGGGAGTCTCCTTGGGGGTGTGGCCCACATCTGTATATAAGCAGATGTTCTGGCTTTTTGCTCTCTCTGGATCCTGCGGCTGCTTCCTGTCATCTCACCTCCCGTTCTTGGGACTTGAGCTGTCAGCTTATCTGCC
>NW_004443995.1:1116942-1162084 GCF_000243295.1 Trichechus manatus latirostris
GTGAGTGGGAGCCCTGCTCTCCGACATTCTGATCTTGGGCTTGCCAGCTTCTGCAGCTCTGTGACTTGGGAGAGGCCTGTACCCTGATCCACGGATTTGGGACGGTCTAGCCTCTACAATCGCGTGAGCTGTTTCTTTGATATAATCTCTCTCTGTATGTATATTTATACACTTTACTGGTTTTGCTTCTCTAGAGAACCCAGCCTAGGACACAGTGTATTGGAGTCCTTCCTCAAGGGGACCTGGCCTCCCCTTCATTCAAGGGGTTGTGGGTCTGCAAACTCGCTCATTGAAGGGCCGTGACTCTCTATTCTGGTGATTCGAGTTAGACTGCTGTTCACTTGACTTATAATTCATGCACTTGGCATAGATCAAGTAAATATTTAGTAGATTTCCTATCTATTTCACTCCTAGGGACATCATGACTAAGTAGCCGATTCTGTAAGTCCATACCAGTCAGACTATTCTGATTACTGCTTTGACTCCTCTGTCCCTTACAGTAACCATGCCCACCTTGTCTTTGTTGATTGAGTGCTGCCACTTGGCCCCTACCAGGATGGGGTCCAATCAACTGCATTGTAGTTAGGTGTCTTAATTCAGTTATGACTTACATAAAATAGCAATCACAGAAGTTTTCAAGGATTCTGGGGCTCCTTTCACAAATTTGTTCCTCACCATTGTGGTAAAACATGTCCTGTCCGCTCTCCAAGTGCGGGTCTGTGGGTCTAACCTGATAAGTTCACTTTAGCATGCTAATTTCCCTAAGCCTTTGGATACTTTCTTCTACAGTATACCAAGGCAGGTCTGGTACATCAAGTTCATTTAGTGTAGGCCACCACGTAATCCATGCTTCAGTGACCCAACCAAATAAACTATTAGATCCTTTCTTAACCTATTGAGCTGAAACACTGAATGGAGAGTCAGTGCTTAGTGAGTCCATGTCAATAAACTCAGACTGATCCATCTTTATGTTTGTTGCACCATGATTTCATACCTTAAATAGCCATTCCCACACATTAGCAGGTTTCTGTTTGTACACTTAGAAAAGTCAAGCAGTTCTTTTGGAGTGTAGCATACCTCCTCCTGGGTCATATTTTGTATTTCACCTTTTGGTGCTCACTAGGACTTAAGTCTAGTTATAGGTCTGGATGCCAAAATCAGTGGTTAGGATGTTTTTTGAGAACATTCAGCATTGTCTTATAAGGCATCTACTTCAGGCGATGTCTCAGGCAATGACTCAGACAAAGGCTCTTTAGACACAGCTGACTTAATCTCATTAGATGGGGGTGGAGAGGCTAATGGTTTTACTGGGGAGGGTGGCTTAGCAGACAAACATGAAGTAATCTCTTCAGATGGGAGTGAGAGGGCTGGTTCTGCTGACAGGAGTGATTCGACCAATTCAGGAGCTCAGTGTCTCCAGCTTCCTCATTATCTACCCATATGTCCCCATCCTAAGTTTCAGGATCCCATTTCCTCCCAATTAATGTCCTCATTTTAACTTCAGACACCTCTCAAAGTTGGCAAGTGAGTTGGCATTGTAATTCGGCTATTCTTACAATAAGATTCTGGGTTTGGTTTTCAGCAGTATTACCTCTTTTACTACAAGAAATAAGCCTTTCTTTCAAGGCAGAAGTGGAAACTTTGAGGTTGTTTATGCAGTGCTTGAGCTTTGACTCTGAAGCCCTGAGATCATCTCTTTCTTTCACCACTTTGTCTAGCGAAAGTGGGACCAAACAACCAGCTTCCTTATATTTCTCATTATGACAAAATTGTAGAAAGGTATCAAACATACAATTACCCAGAACCTCGCCTTTCACCAGTATCTGATCTACTGGTGATGATATTTTGTGTGTTTCAATTGTCACCTTATGCCATGGATTAGAAGTGCCCTCTTTACTACTGGAAGCAGAGTCATCAATATCTTTAACTAGACTTGAGAACCAATTTAGAAAACTTATCTTTACAATTTTGTTTCTCTAGACCCACTCTCTATACCAAATGTTTTAGGTTGGATTCTCCAGAGAAGCAAAACTGTTAAAGCACACACACATATATATGTATATATATACAGAGAGATTTATATCAAGAAAATGGCTCACAAGATTGTAGAGGCTGGAACATCCCATGTACGTGGGTCAGGATAGAGGCTTCTCCTGATTCATGGAGCCGCAGGGCCTGGTGAACTCAAGATCAGGAGGTCAGAAGGCAGGTCTCTTGCTCACAGGTTGTGAAGATGATGAATCCCAAGATCAGCAGGCAAGATGGCAGGTAAGCTGCTAGCTCAAGTCCCAAGAATTAGAGGTCAGAAGGACAGGAGCCAGCTGCAGGATTCAGAGCAAGCAAAAGCCCACAAGCCTTGCCAGAATGTCCACCTATATTCAATGCACGCCACACCCCCAAGGAAACTCCCTTTCAGCTGATCGGCTACTCACGGCAGATCCCATCATGGAAGTGATCACATTATATCAAATCTCATTATGGAAGTGACTGCATCATCATACAACTGCCAAACTACGTCATAACTGCCAAACCACTGATAATCATAGCCCAGCCAAGTTGACACACAACCTTAATGATCACAGCACTCAATAGCTCAGGCCTCTGAAACCAACAGAACAGAATTCCTTGAGTCTGTCTGCTTCCCTTTCCAGTCAGCGCTGAGGACTACAGACTAAGTGTGCTGTGTGGTAAGAAGCAGGCATCTTGAGTGGAGTCTATGCCCAAAGATAACGTACTAAGAGGTGGGTGCTAACAAGGCAGACTTCCCTAAGGGTCCATTCAGAGTGTGACAATCCCTTCTTCACTCAGTAATTGCTGGCTGATGAACTGATACAAACTCCTACAGAAGGTCCCCTACTGGGAAACCAAGATGAGGGTCACCTAAGAGGAGACTGACACCCCCCACCCTGCACCATCACAGGGCCAATGGGGCTCTGAAACAAATAAGGCAGATCTCTTGGAGGTCCTTCTGGGGAGAGGCAACCTGTCCTTCTACTGAAACAAAGGAAAGTCTGCTTATGCTTCCCTTAAAAATCAGCTCGGATAGAAGCAGTTCCCACAGAGCAAAGATGCCTCGGGCAAAACTGGAGGGCAACACCCAGCCCCGAAGGGGTTTCACTAAGTGTGGGTTTCAGTTCTTTCCCTGAAAACGTGATCAGAGAAACAGAAAAAGTAAAGGAGTAATAACCAGAAAGAGAGGAATGTGCTCCCTGGTGGACAGATTGATTAGTACAATATAGCTCACCTGAATGGCAGTGCTGGTTGTTGACAGATTGATCACAGCATGTTTTCTAGTATGTTTGGGATAGACTGGAAGTTGAAAACTGAGATCTGGAACTTTCAAATGCTAATTAAAACAGGGAGGGAAAAGGAGCTATCACAGAAAGGGAGAAGAAATGGTAAGCAAAGGCTGAAGGCTCTGCTGACCTAAGAGTTTTTTGCAGAAAGTAGTTCAGGCAAAAACATCAAATACTGGTGAGAACTGAGAAAGTTAACACCCTGGAAAATTCCAATGCCCCAACAAAAAATCACAGGACACACAAAGAACAGAGAAACAATGACCCATCCAAATGAACATGACAAAAAGAATGAAAGTGCATCTAGGGATGACCAAATAATGAAAAAAATGGAAGAATATAATACAACAATGTTAAACATAATTAAACACCCAAGAGAAAACATACACATAGAGCTAAAAGAAATAAGGAAAACAATGCAAGAACAAAATGAGGATCTAAAAAAAGAGACATTGCAACTGAAAGGGACAATAACTGAAATGAAAAACGTAATAGAAGGACTTAGCAATAGATTTAATCAGGCAGAAGAAAAAAGTAGTGAATTAGAGGATAAGAGGCTGAAGAATGACAAGAATAGAGTCAAGAAGGCTGAGCAAAGTTTAATGGAATTATGGGACAACAACAATACATACATCATGGGAATTCCAGAAGGAGTTGAGAGATGAAAAGAGACAGAAAGAATATCTGAAGAAATAACTATAGAAAATTTCCTCAGTCTAATGGAGGACATGAATCCAGAAATCGAAGAATCTCAAATAACCTTAAGCAGGATAAACCCAAAGAGATCTACACCAAGACACATCATAGCTAGGCTTTCAAAAAGTAAAGATAAAGACAGAATCCTGAAAGCAGTGAGACAGAAGCAAACAGTCACAGACAAAGTTTCCCCAGTAAGAGTGCGATTTCTCCTCAGAAATATTGGAGGCCAGAAGGCAATGAAATGAAGTATTTAAAGTGCTGAAAGGAAAAACAAAAAACTGTCAACCAAGAATACTATACTCAACAAAACCATCCTTCAAGATGAGGATGAAATTAAAAAATTCCCAGATACATAGAAGCTGAGAGTTCATATCCACCAGACTGACCCTACAAAAAATACTAATGGAAGTTCTGTAGATGGAAGGGAGAAGACATTAGAAAGCAATTCAAAGTTATACATAAAAGAAAGATCCCTAATAAAAGGAAATGCATGGACAAGTATATGGGCTAGTAATAAGGTATTCATGCTTGATAATTCTAATTGTGTTATCCTTCATGTTTCTTAATGACAAAAATATAAAAAGCAAGGATAAAATTATGTAACAGGGCACATGAAATATAAAGACACAATTAGTGATAACAACAACCAAAAGGGGGGAGAGGAATAGTATAAATATAGAACTTCTTATATGTTACCAAAGTTAAGTTAGTATCAACTTAACCTAGAATGTTATAAATACAAGCTGTTAAATGTAATATTCATGGTAACCACTAAGAAAATATCTAAAAAACATGCACAAAAGGAAAAGAGAAGGGAACAAAAAAGGCTCACTACAATAAACTTTTGGTCCTAGAAGTAATTGCATGTTATTTCTTCAGGACACTTTGGACCAGAAAGTCCACAGCTACTACTCTGAGATGAGCAGTGCAGTCCCATAAAACCCTGTCCACTTTGTCAGTCAATCTTCAATTAAACAAATCTACACACTGTACATGGAACAGAATCTTTTCACCAGAGATTTCAGAAAAGGAAGAAAAACCTCACTTTGGGATTTCATGTCAAGATGTTTAATCAAAGGGACTGGAGTGTGGTTCTGTCAGCAATCATGGGAATACTGTGGGAAGGGAGTAACAGAAGACAACAACAAATGGATGCTATGAAAACCAAACAAAGCCAGCTTTGTGGCTGAGAGCTACTTGGAATGATCACCATAGGCTTCAGAGACAATGTAAAATCCACACAGTGATGTAAACTGCACCGAGTTTTTAAATGTTTCCAGGTTCAGAT
Source organism: Trichechus manatus latirostris (assembly GCF_000243295.1). Taxonomy (NCBI): domain Eukaryota; kingdom Metazoa; phylum Chordata; class Mammalia; order Sirenia; family Trichechidae; genus Trichechus; species Trichechus manatus. The sequence goes on from NW_004443995.1 coordinate 1,122,226, forward strand.
TCTTAAATCATATATGTCGGTGTTTCAATTGTCAGGAAGCAAAGAGAGTGGCCATGAGTTCTGCTTTCTTGAGGAAAAGCATTTCAACAAATCTAAGACACTGAAAATTTTCAAAAAAAGAGCAGAGCTTCTGTCTGTCTGCCTTCCCTTTGTTGTTGCTGTTAGGTGCCATTGAGTTGATTCTGACTCACAGTGACTCCATGGGACAAAGAGAACTGCCCCATAGGGTATTCTTGGCTGTAATCTTTATGGGAGCAGATAACCAGGTCTTTCTCCCGAGGAGCCACTGGGAGGGTTCAAACAGCCAACCTTTTGGTGAGCAGCAAAGTGCTTAGCATTAGCCATCATGGTTCTTTGCCTTCGTTTAATGTGTGGATATCCACAAGTGGCCGAAAGCCAGGAGTTGAAGCAGCAGAAGCTAAAAGCTTGATGACCCTCTCCCCAAGGGCTACACTGTATCCTCACTAAAGTCACCCTCTTTGGAGATGTAGCTGAGGGACAGAACTCAGGCAACTGTGACCCACTCTAAACATATCCTATCACCTCTCAAAGGCTCTGCTTCCTCCTTCATAAATGGGGGTGACAATATCTATCTTGAGGGTTACTGACTATTTAAATGAACAAATGTGCATGTTGTTGTTGGGTGCTATCAAGTCAACTTTCAACTCATAGCGACTCCATGTGACAGGGTAGAACTACTACATAGGGTTTTCTAGGCTGTGATCTTTATGGGAGCAGATTGCCAGATCTTTCTCCCAGGAGCCATTGGGTGGATTTGAACTGGCAATCTTTTGGTTATCAGCCTAACGCTTAACTGTTGTGACTGTGTTAATTAAAACATTTTTTGAAACTAAATAGAAATGAGATGATAGTAGAAATGATCATCTTAAAGTATTTCTATGTGGTTTATATTACAGAATCAAGTTCTTTCTAAGAGCCTGAAGTTTTTAAAAGGTAAACAAATTGTTGAATTTGGTATAAATCTGGAGATAAAAACAAAGGAAGACCAATAGAAGGTTATCTCAGGATCTGTTTGATATTCCTAATACCTAGCACAGTGCTTAAAAAATATTTGATGGGTAAATGTTAAACCACAACTTTTAAAATTATGTATATATTCAGAATTCCTGATAAATAAATGAGACCAATAAATATTCCTGAAGAAAAAATTTACAAGCAATTGCTAAGTAACTGTAATGCTGTGTGAGAGGTACTGTGCCAGGCAATGATGAATAAAACCTGGCCTTTGTCATAAGCATGCTTACAGGGTTGTTGTACTTTATTAGAAAATAGAGGTGTTGACTGGTCACAGCCAACGTCTTCACTGTGTGATTCAAGTGTAACGTACCATGGTCGGGCACACCCTGCTCTTGCTCTTCAGGTCTAGGACAAGTGCACCAGGGTTGAGCTATATGTGTTGGGATCATCTTCTTGTCACCACAGTGTGATTAGCTCTGCTTTTCCCTTCAGGATCCAATTCAGCAGAGGCCAGCAGGGAAAGCAGGCCAGTGAGGGTAACAGGACCAACTCAGCGAGCTACCTGGGTTCTTGAAGCAGGGCTTCAAACCGGTTCAAACCAGTTCAGTTATGGCCGATGAAGCCAAACAGGGGCAGACCCAAAGTTGTACAATTTAGCAGATTTGGCACAGTACCCAAAATGGGAAAAATTACAAGTCGAAGCCCTGGAATAGGAGATTCTGAAGAGGTGTGGTGGGACCTCTTGTTAGGGGACCTTGAAAAAACACCTAATTAATTAGTACTCCACCAGTTTTCAGGCCACTCCCAGTCACCTCCCAGCCACATCACTCACTTCCTCTAAGTTGTTTTGTAGACTCTCTGGAGAATTCCTGATGGATCTGGATCTAACTGGCTTAAGGAGGTCAGACATGAATACAGCAGACAAGGGTGACTGACAGACGACTTCGGACCCCCCACACATGCTCAATAGCATGGGAAAACTCAGGTCAAGGAACGAAAAGACTCATGTCAAAGAACCAGATTCACCGAACATACATCATCTGCAGTAGGCGAGCCCATTTCAAAAGCGAAGAGTCCGTCGGCCACTTCCATGCCAAGTCTTAGCCCCACTCCATAATAATCAATAAAAACTATGAATATGTAGAACTTCCTGATCCTGCCCACCTGCCTGCCTCCACTGCTGTATGAATATGTATAGTTCCCCAAACCTATAAAATGTAAATTCTTCTTCAAATTGAGGAACTCCATCTGAGGTTGATACCTCTGGGTTCCCGCTCGCTAGCCTGTGAAATAAACTCTTTCTTCCTCTCAAAACCAGCGTCTGAGAGACTGGCTCCTTGCATGCTGGGCACGGACCCATTGGTCTGGTTTCACTCTCAGGAGCCTGATGCGTGAGACTGGATTACCGGCAGGACTGTGGAGAGCAACACACATTCAAAACAGCATGGTTGGCCACCACCTTTGAGCCAAGCAATGCTGCTTCCAACTGTGCTAAAAATCGAGGGCAAGAGGTTTGGTTGCTACGCAGTGCATATGCTGTCCTTGTTCTCTAAGAGGGAGATGTAAGTTTTTAGCAGGGTTTCGGCCAGTAATTTTTCCCATTCTGGCTATCTTTCTGGTTCACTGGTGATGACTGAACTGTGAAGAAATGGTTGGAAGCCCTGTTTTGAAGTCATGCTCTAAGCCTAAAAGTACTGGGGAGACGATTGCAAATCAGAGAAAGAACACATTATAATCAAGGCAGGTCTGCTCGGGAACCCCTAGAGAGGTTGTGAGGCTGCCCACATTTATCTAGCAGTCCTGTGGCCTATGATTCTTATACCTTAAACCACAAGAATACAGAAATGAACCTGAGTCTCAGGAATCCCCACTCACAGCCCTTGGTGCCCTGTTGTTGCTAGCTGCTGTGGAGTGGGCCCTCATTCATGGTAACCCCATGCACAAGGGAACTAAATGCTGCTCCATTCTGTGAGTCAGACCATTGTGATCCATAGGGTTTTCACTGGTGAATTTTTGGAAGTAGATCACCAGGACTCTCTTCCTAGTCTGTCTTAGGCTGGAAGTTTTGCAGAAACCTGTTCAGCATCACAGCAACACACACGCCTCCATTGATAGATGGGTGGTGCCTGCACATGAGGTCCATTGCCTGAAATCATACTCAGGTCTCCTGTATGGAGGATGAGAATCCTACCACTGACCCACCAATGACCTCTCTTGGCACCCTAGAGGCTTCAAAACTAACTTAGAGTCTCCTGAATGTGATCTACACCTTGAAGTTTCAAGGGAAAACTAACTCAAGATGAAAAAAGAATGCAGATGCTATTTGTCTGTTATCTTTGAAGTACAGCAGTTAAGACCTGGTGTCGACCTTTACACTAGTTGACCTCCCTCTTGTCCCCAAATAGCCTGTTTTACATACACCTTGTAATTAAAAGTCACCTAGACTATAGCAAGAAACTGTGAGCTACTTGGGCATCAGACATGTCATATTCCCCTTTGGATCCCCAGGGCCTAGTACAGTGTGCTAAATTAAAATAGACAGTACTCCCTCAGCAGGACCACGTTGAAGAAAGGAAATGATAACTGGAAATTTTTCACCAAGCAGTTACTTACACTAGGTGTGGCTGAGTTTCTGCACCATTTTTTTGTTCTGTTTTTTTTTTTTGAGTGACTGAGATGACGAGAACATGTATTGCCTTCTTACCGACAGCCTGGCCACAAGATGAGTGAAAATTATGCAGGAATAATAGGATGTCCGACATTTAGTTGCATTAGAACCTACAGGTGTGATGTATAGATGCCACCAATGAACCATTTTCTAATTTTCTGTAAGTATAAGTACCAGTGGTTAAGAGCTCAGCTGCTAACCAAAAGATTGGCAGTTCAAATCCACTAGCCGCTCATTGGAAACCCTATGGGGCTGTCCTACTCTGTCATATATGGTCACTATGAGTCACAAATTGACTTGATGGCACCTAACAACAACACTAATTCTATAGGTGCTTATGTGGCTTTACAGCTAACAAAGGACATTCATTCGCACATAGATTATCAAAACTGCTTATTTTTAGCCTCCTCAGTGCTAAATGTTTAACATACTTTTTATTTTTCACTTCACGCTCACGATAAACCTGTGAGTTAAGTACTATATTATACTCATCCCACAAATGTGAAAATGGACCTCCTGAGTGGTTCATATTACTAGTGAGTATGCAAGTAGGATTCGAAATCAGGTTTGTCTCACTGTAAAGCCAGAGTTCTCCTCAGTATGCAAAGTGACCTCACAGTGTGTTCTTCACTTTAGCTATAGGATATAAGTGTTACTATTGATCATTTTATAGATTCATTTATTCAGTAGAGATGTGTTGATAGCCTTACATGCCAGGCACTGTTCTAGGCACTGGAGTCATAGCAGTGCTCAAAACTGGCAAAATCTCTGCTCACACTGGAGTTTACATCCTACAGTGAGGGTGGGGAGAGGAAAAAACCCAACAAATATTTGTCAGCTGGCAAGTTCTATGGAGAAAGATAAAGCAGAGAAAAGGGGGTTGGAAGTACTGAGAGGGATGGGGTAGAATTGTAGCTATTGGATGGATGTAGAGTGGTCAAGGAGGGTGTCTTTGATGAGATGCCATGTGAGCCAGCAGACACCTGGAGGAGCAAGGGAGCCAGCCATGGGCTGTCACTGGGGAAGAGTTTTCCAGACAGAGGGACTAGTAAGTGCAAAGTCCCTGAGGCAGGGATGTGCTTGGCGTACTGGAGTAATCAGTGATGGTAAACAAGGTGGAGAGTCGAAAGAGGCAAGGCCAGAGAGGAAGCTGAGACTAAATCACATAGTCTATCAAGTCACTGTAAGAATGAAGGGTCTTACTCTGAATGAGACAAACCATTGCATAGTTTTCTGCCAGTGCAAGGCATGATTAAGTTGCATGATTATTCTTGCAGCTGTGGGGGGAACAGACTGCAGGAGGGCAAGAGGAGAACCAGGGAGACTAGGTAGGAGGCTCTATTGTAGTCTAAGGGAGAGAGAGGGTAGTTTGGACTAGGGTGGTGGCAGAAGACAAGTCTGACTGCAAGAGTTTTGCCTTGAGCACAAAAAGACAGGATTGCCACTCACTGAGATGGACAGGACTAGGGGAGAAGCAGAGCTGGGGGTGAAGATCAGTAGTTTGACTTCGGACATGTTATTTCTGAGATGCCTATTACAGAAGATGTCTAGAAGGCAGCTGGAGTCCTGAGTCTAAATTTCATAGGAGAAGAAGTCCATGCTGGATACATAAATGTATCTGTTAAATATCATGGATAAGAGGACCCAGAGAGAAAGAAGAGAAGAAGTACAACAACTAAGCCCTCATACACAGTAAACTTGAGCGTTTAGAGATGAGGAGGAACCAGCTAAGAAAACTGAGGGGTGGGCAGGGAGAGAGAAGGAGAAACTCAGGAGCTCAAGAAGAAAGCATTTCAAGGAGGAGAAGTAGATCAATTTGGTCAAATACCACTGACAGGTCAAGGAAGATGAGGGCCAAGAAGTGACCACTGAATTTAGCAGATGTTGGCCCCTGAATGGAGGTCATTGGTCCCAGCTTCCCTGGAACAAGAAAACAGAGGCTCCAAGAGATTAAATAAATTGAACAACCAAAGTGAGATAGCCAGTTAGCAGCAGAACTGGGCCAAGACCCGAACACTAAATACAGACCATCTGAACTTAGCCATGTTTCTCGAATCCCAGTCCAATGCCCTTCTTCAACAATAGTTTAAGATGTCACCCTTTCCAGGGTAAATGTGATTCATTAGGGGAACTCTAAAAGAACACTGAGGCTTTAAACAAAAAGGAATAGACTTCAGTAGTAGAACTTAAAGCCACGATGACAGTCAGACAATGGTTTGGTATTTCATGACACGGTGAATACTTTTCAAATAAAATGAAACAGGTGTAGGTGGCCACTGCAACCAGGGCATGCACAGGTGTCAAAACACACTTCATTACAAAGGAAAAGTCTACATGTCCTCAAAACGAATTCTCTGTTCATTCTACTTCACTAGATGATTTCCAATCCAAAAAAAATCCATAGACCTGATTACCATATATTACCAAGTGTTGTCAGTGGAGGCTTGCATATTGCTATGATGCTGAACAGATTTCAGTGGAGCTTCCAGACTAAGACATACTAGGAAGAAAGGCCTGGCAATCTACTTCTGAAAATCAGCCAATGAAAACTCTATGGATCACATAGGCCCAATTTTATTGTGCATGGGGTCACCATGAGCCGGGGTGCCCACTCAACGGCAGCTAACAACAACAAATGTACAGTCAGGGTTTGAATAAACAGGAACTCTAATTCCCCACCCTCTTTCCTTGGCTTGATTTCTTTATCAAGTTGCCGAAAAAGAGGGTGGGCAGGATATATTTTTACTTTAGATTTTAATAAATCAAACAAACTGTTATGAACCCAAAGACACAAGAAAGCCATAAACCATTCAGGTATTAAAGACAGAGTTTTTATAGTCCCTACTCCTTCCCTCAAATCCACATCCATCACTAACCAAAGAAGCTGGTCCATTTAAGGCACCCACTCTTGCACTGCATCCGGTTGCACTCTGCGGTACGATTTCGTAGGCTAGGAAGTGAAGATTTCCAAAGGGAGAAAAAATGGGAGAGGGAAGGAAAAAGAATAAACAAGCAAGCACAGAAACAAGGCTCAGAACAGAAAAGTTATTCAGAGACGGGGCGGGGAGGGGACTGTCACAAGGCAGGAAAAGGAAGGATTCTGCTTTTCAGATGAGAGGTTGAGCAAGCGGCCAGCGCCCGGCCAAATCTACCTCTGGAGAGGATGGAAAAGATAGGTGCAAAGCTGGGACGCATGGCGGAGAGGAGCCCAGCTATAGGGCTCTAAACTTTCCAAGGAGTCCAGGTACCCTGGCTCGGACTTTGGATTCCACACCTGGTTTCGCCCTCCAGGGCTGCAACTCCTTGCGCCTCCCTTTTCGCCTTTCCTTCCAGGAGCGCCAGGCAGAAAGGAGGGCGGGGTGGAAAAGGTCCCGGGGCTCAAGTTGGGAACTGCCGCGGAGCGGAGGGTGCCGCTCGGTTACTTGAGGCCGCCGCGTCTCCCCAGAAGGGAAGGTGCAGCAGAGCGCACGACGCGCACTGCCGCGCCGCCCTCGAGTCCCAGGCTTCCCCTGCCCGACTGCCTGGTCTCCAGGTTCTGTGCCCCGGGCGGCCGCCAGCGGAAGCTTGACTCGGGGACAGACGCGTTCTCGCAGCAGGCGCAGTGCCCTTGCGCTGCTCGTGGCCGCGCGCCGAGATGCCGAGAGCGCAAGCTACCGCGTACGCTCCCTGGAGGGCTCCTCTAGGTGGTGGCAGCCCGGAACCTAGGCGCCCTTGCCCCCTACTGGTCAGGCCCGATCTGCACTTAGACCAACTCACCTACCTTGGGGTCCAGTGCTCCTGCCCCTCTGCCCTCAAGTGATTTAACCAGCCGTTACCACAGTAGACAGTGAAGGATTGTTAACTCAGCTCATCTCCTCTGTTTTTGGAGTTTGCGCAAAACAATTTTTCGCACCTCTCCTCTTTCAAATTCTAAATTTGAGAAGGAATAATCCAACAAGATAAAAATATGAGAGCCCTCAAGTTCTCTCCCAAGGAACTAGAAAATTGTATCTGAGCAAGCTCTGTTTTCTCCAGTCAGGTCTGTGAAGAACCTGATTTTCTTTTCTCCTAAGAGGTCAACCTTCTAGTAATAAATACCATCTGAACAAGGCCTGCTTGGTACCCTAAGGCTCCCTGCAAATATTCTGTCTCAGGTACTGAGAGGGTGCAAAAGAAGTATACTCACGGAGCTTACCAGTCACTTAATTTTTAGCTGACAAAGAAAAAGGCAGTTAGTCTCCTTTTTTACACTGAATATTTGGGTAGTTCTGTTTCTACTTGTCTGTCTTTCACGTCCCTTAGCACTGGCTCTCTTCCTAGATTGAATTTAGTGAGGCAAGAGCTTAAGTTAAAGTATTTAGTTCTTACTGTTTACCAGGCACTGTTACAAGAATTTTATTCATAATAATAATAAAAATCAACTCTTATATGATGTTTTAAGTGTTTTATATTTATTAACACCTTAAATAAAACAATCCTATTGTTGTTGTGGGAGCCCTGGTGGTGCAGTGGTTAAGAGCTTGGCTGCTAACCAAAAGGTCGGCAGTTTGAATCCACCAGCCACTCCTTGGAAACCCTATGGGGCAGCTCTACTCTGTTCTATAGGATCACTATGAGTCGGAATCGACTGGACGACAATGGTTTGGTTTATTGTTGTTGTTAAGTGCCATTAAGTTGGTTTCTACTCATAGTAACCCCATGTGACAGAGTAGAACTGCCTCATAGGGTTTTCTAGGGTGTAATCTTTACGGGAGCATATTGCAAGGTCTTTCTCATGGAGCCATTGGATGGGTTTGAACCACCAACCTCTCGGTTAGCAAAACTTAACCATTGCACCACCAGGGCTTCTATGAGGTGGATAACGTTATCATTCGCGTCTTACAGTTGAGGAAACTGAGGCACAAGAGATGTAAGTATCTTTCCCAAGGCCACACAGCTAGAAGTAAATTATAAATCTGAGAATAAAACTCAGGCAGTCTGGCTCCAGTGTCCATACTCTTAGCTATCATGTTGCCTCAGTTGAAAAAAAAAATAATTATGATCTCATTTAATCCTTATAACAAAACTATGAAATGGATATTGTTATTGTTTCCATTTTACAGACAAAGAAATTTAGGCACGGAGAGGTTAAATAATTGTCCAAGACTGGAAAACTAGTAAGTGGCACAGACAAGATTAGAAGAGTCTATTCCTTAACTTGCTACATTCAGTGATACAGAGGGAAAGGAATTGCCTAGAAAATGTGTGAAGCTTTTATAACCTTCAAATACTGAGCTCCTGGCCCTTCAGGCTCAGTCCTCTCCATGTCCATCCTCAGGCCTAACACTGGGCTGGACGGTCTCTCCAGGAACCACCATCATCCCTGCACTCCGCTAGTGATGCCCAAAGCATAAGAGGCCCTGATAGAGTTCAGAGCCAGGACTGAGGCCCAGGTGCTTTGTCTACAGCTGGGACAACCCTTCCCTGAGAAGGGCATAGCATATTCAGAGCATGTACACACTGTGGCACATCATGAGCTCTCATTTCTTTGTGGCCAGGCCTCCAGGACTCGTTGGGAAGGGACAACTGGGGCACCAGTACCATTTTGCCTCTTTGCCCTGCGTACAAAGCAGTGTCTGCTTTCTGAAGGGAATGATAGCAATCATAGAGAGGCACAGAAGACATGTGAGGCCATGACCACACAAACAACTGGTGTTATCTCTGTGTATGACATCTACTTCTTTCTCCCTGCTGAGACAAGGTCAGTCTTAACCCTAACCCTTGAAGGAAGCCCACCCAAACCCACCCAGACTCCACAGCTCCACCCAGCTCAGACGGATGAGCAAGTCTCTTACGTGTGTGCACACCTGCATTCTGATTTCTGGGTTCTGGTGTGAGGACCCACTTTGAATGTTAATGACACTGGGAATAATACCTACCCCACCACTCCTTTATCAGCACAAAAGCAGGGACAAGAAACTACACATATACAAAAGGAATGAGTAAGGGGATATTTTACCTACAAGAATCTATGCAGCAGCTTGAGTGGATATGCACGCATTCATGCAGGTGTGGCTATTGTTGTCTGGTAGTAAAAAAAAAACTTCACCATTGGGTGGCTCTATTACGTTAAATATTAGAGAGGGCTATCTCTTCAACTAAACAAACAAACAAACAAACAAAAAACCCTGTTGCCCCTTGAGTTGATTCTGAATCATAGCGACCCTCTAGGACCTTAAGACTGAAAGACCTTAAAACAAAGCCTAGTTCTAAGTACCTAAGGAGCCCTGGTGGCGCAGTGGTCGGCGATTAGAACCTACCAGCCCCTCTTTGGGAGAAAGGTGTGGCAGTCTACTTCCATAAAGATTACGGCCTTGGAAACCCTATAAGGCAGATCTATTCTGTCCTATAGGGTTGCTATCAGTTGGAATTGACTCGACAGCAACAGGTTTTCAAAGTATCTTATGTTGTTATTCTATTCACTAGCTCTAGAAGGCCCTATGTAATCACAAACATTTATAATGATATGATACATGAAAACCACTCACAATGCAATCCAAAAGTTTCCTCTAGGCTCCTCAGGAAATTCATTACAACTAAGAGAATAATGTCACAGAGTATACAAATTAACAAAATCTGTTTTCTAGAAAACCACCCACTTCCAGCTTCAGAGAACATGAATTAAGTAAAATGACTACTCCTCATTCTATATTACCAGTCATAGTATTCAACAGCATACATTCTACGCACACACACATACATGTACATAGATCCTTAGGTGGCACAAATGGTTTGTGCTCAACTACTAACCTACAGGTTGACCACTCGAATGCACCCAGTGGTACGGTACCTCAGAGGATGGGCTTGGCCATCTGCTTTCCTTAAGATTACAGCCAATAAAACCCTATGGAGTAGTTCTACATAGGTCGCCATGAGTCAGAGTCGACTCAATGGCAACTAATAACAACAACAACATATATTATTGTTTATTATTTTTCAATTTGAAAGCATTCTAAGGCACAGATAAATAGGTGAAAAGAGTTTCTTTCTGGAAATCTGAAAGTCTTTGGTATAACTGTAGGCATAGGGGCATGAGGCAGGGACAGAGCCAGTCTTTCCTTCTCTGTCCTGTTAGCTCTTAAGTTCAGGCCCAAATTCTGTCTTCAGGCTCTTTTTTTTTTTTTGTTTTCCCACACACACGATATTTTCTCCTTGGAAGCACCTCTCCTGTCCCCTTGACTCTCCCATTGGTTCTTATTCTCAAAGCTCTTTTTCCAGCATTCCAATACCGTCAACTCTGAGACATCTCACTACCTGTCAAACTTAAAATGTTGAAAATTGAACTAATCATTTTCTTTCTCCTTCAAACCAGTTTCTCCTCATATTTGTGCTAATGATCCTCATCCTTCCTGTTCTTAATAGTTATTATCTTTGACGTTTCCTCCCCTCCCCTTCCTCCCAATTCCATCCTTCCTTAAGTCCTTTCTGTTCTATTTCTGCAAAGTGCTCGAATCTCTCCAGTGTCTCCAGCCTATTTTATGGACATCATCTAAACTTTTTTATTCTTTCTTATTCTTATTCTTTATTTCTTTCTTATTCTTTTAATCTTATTTTATTTATTTATTTTTGGTGAAAATATACACAGCAAAAGATACACCATAATTCCCAATGGAATCCAGACCTTCTGGAGCCGTTCAGGCTGTAAGAACACTGGAAACTATTGCTCTTTAAACCTTAAACTTCAAACCAAAACCATCCCCAGCAGTTTGCTTTGAATCAAATAATAGGTTAGCTTAATTAGTAAAGTATGCCCGCCTTGAGCATTGTGCTCTTACAAAGAATAATCTATGTGGGATCAAATTGACAACAGCATCTGGAAAGGTGAGATGAGAAGCTTAGAGGGCAGTAAGATTATGTTAATGGTGGTTGGAATAATTTGGAAAAGGATTGCATCTTAGGCTGAGTTCTTTAGATGAGCAAAACCGGTGAAACATGTATGCGTATATATATACATATGTATATATATAGAGAGAGATTTATTTCAAGGAAATGGCTTATGCAGTTGTGGAAGCTGACAAGTCCTGAATCTATGGGTCCAGCATCAGGCTGGAGGCCTCTCCTGAGTCACGTGGTTGCAGGGGCTAATGAACCCCAAATATGCAGGTCAGATGGAGGCTGCTGGCTCACAGGGCTGTGGGAACCGGCAAATTGTAAAATGTGCAAATCAGGCTGCAGGCTGCTGGTTCACATCTCAAGAACTGGAGGTCAGGTAATGACAAGTTGGATGCAGGATCTAGAGAGAGAGAGCTTTGCCAGAATATCCATATATATTGGATAGAGGCCACATCCCCAAGGAAACTCCCCTTACATCAGATCACAAATGGAGGATAATCACATAATACTGAGAATCATGGCCTAGCCAAGCTGATACATAACATTAACCATCACAGATGGCGAGACCCGTTACACAACTTGAAGAATGTAAATAATGTTACTGAATCATACTTTGTGTCGTTTTTAAGTGTTAATATAGTTTTGCTTTGGTTTTTTTAATAAATTAAATATATTCGAGGTCCCTTTCAGTCAAAAAGTCAGAGAGCATCTCTTTCCCTCCCCAGAGCCATGCAAACTGAGTCACAGGAGAATCACCGTGGTTCTCCGCTGGGCAGATAATCTCCACCAGTTTTATAATTTACCAACACTGTAGTATCTGATTGCCTTGCTACATCTGTGAACAGATTTTGCTTTGAGACAGATTCTTTCGAGGCCATATACTTCACTTGTCTTAACTTGTAAGTTGCTTGATGGTTATGTGCTCTGCCTTAAACTGCATTTCCGTATTTTCTTATTGTGTTCAAAATATAAATATATTTTCAGTGTACACTGAGTGTACTGTTTTAAGTGCTGCAGACAACAACAGACAAAAAATCTTGCCTTTATGGGGCTTACATAAATTTTATTGCAATTCATTTATTATTACAGGACTATAATAATGTTATAAAATTTTATGGGAATGTGGTATCTCAATCAAATTTGGGAGAAGATAAACTAACAAGTTATGTTGGGAGTATTTTGTGGAGAAGATTAAATACAAGACTGAGAGTTTGTATTTAATTGTGTAGGAAATAGTGAGTCGTTGGAGGTTTTGAATAGAAAGAATAGCATCACTCAAGCTCCATTGCAGGATACCAGCCATGACAGTAGTTTGTAGATGGACTCCATGGTGTTTTCTGACTGACTTCTATAGGGTTTCTCTCTTAGCATATTTTCTTCTCAGTCTGCTACTTACTAAAAAACCAAACCAAACCCAATGCTGTCAAGTCGATTCCGGCGAATAGTCACTTAACTAAGCCTTGTAAAATCTCTAACAGCCCCAAAACAAAATATATTTATGTTGGTTTCAAACCATCCACCCTGCAGATCATATGACAGCCTACAGGCGGCAATGGTGAGCCAGCTATGAGCTTTGTAACGCCTTACCACAAACCCAGCAAATGTCACCTTATAGAGAGCTTCCCTGACCACCATATCTAAAATGGCAACCGCTGGAGTTGCTCTCAATTGCTTATCCCTTCTTTATTTTTGTTCACAGTCCTTATCACTAATTGGCTTTATGTAATATATTGTTCATTGCCTCTTCCTCGCCACTAGAATATAAACTTCTTGACATCAGGGACTTTGTTTTGTTCACTATATTGAACCGGACTGGCAAATGGTACATGCTCAATAAATATTTACTGAATGATTGACAACTTTGGTCTGAGCATTCAGTGGAGAAACACCATGGGAATGTATGCAGTTACCCAGCAATCAGATTTTGGAGTAAATATTATTTCAGGAATTTTCCTAGGATAGACCTATACGTTTTCTGGGTCAAAGTTAGAGATGGTTTACCATATCAGGAATATATGAGGAAGGGGGTGACGAAAAGGCCCCACATACACATAGTGAGATCATGCACTATTAAGCATCAATGACATTGCTAATGGGTAAACTAACCTAATAAAGCACATTGGGTGAGATCCAAAGAAAGTATCAACAGGAGAATATCAGGCAGTTTTCTAACCCAGAGAGATTCATGATTAAGCAATTTGTTTCCTGGATATCGGTAAACAGAATTTCCTCTACAAAGATTATAAAAGATGAAACACAGTATTCTGAATTTTGACTTATCTTGGTCTCAGTATGGACGAGCCTGTCCTGGTTCGTCCTGCAGACAGGCTGTTTTTCAGTAATCTACAGCCACAGTGGTTATCAACCAAGAGTGTAGTTTACACTCTGGTCTCCCTTGCAAAACAGTCAGTAAATATTTGGGCTTATGACTTACCTGATTCTGCAAATCATATCTTTGTTTACCAAGTGGAGGTCACTGCTCCAGCACTCAAGGTAAAGTACACACTGCAATCTACCAGGAAGAATGATAACTTGTGTCACTGCTAACGGATGAAGTAAGGTTCTCCTAAGTGTCAATAGAAAGGTAGTCTTTGTACACAGTCTATTCTTTATTATTTAACTTTAAAGGACTATAGCACAATACACTGAAGTAATAAACTAAGCAAAGTAGTTAGAATTTAAAACAGAGCTCCAAATCTTATAACTGTTTTAATCATCCCTGTTGAACATTACAAATTAAAACAAATGTAGGAATTCAGCAGATAAGATGAGTCATTTTGTTTATTTAGTAGCACTTTCCATTTGCCCTACTTTCCGTCCTTCTTTTGGGAAATTTTTTTTTCTTCAAAGATAGTTTGTATTCCAACAGCCAGAATTTTCTTCAAGCAGAGGGCTGTCCAATTTCACCAAGACCAGTATCTACTCAGTCTTAAAAGTTTCTTTTCTCTAGAACTTATTATTGTGAATGTAGCTTGGCTCTTTTCTATTATTCTACCACACGCACACACTCTTATAAATCTTCTGATGATCACATTTAGCGGTGAAAATTTTTTCATAGGGTGAAATATCTCCAATTGTAGATTACGTGGAGATAGACACAGACAGGGACTCTGTAACAGAGACCAATTTGGCACAGCACAACACTTAAATCCAATGTCTTTGTTCCAGTTTGTCAGAATCTAGGGCAACCTCACTTATATTCTGCACACATGGGGTCTCCTGAGTTGGCATCTACTCTATAGCAACTAACAACAACAAGGAAATCTTAGACATTTAGCAATCTCTGGCCAATGTGTGTGTGTATATATATATATATATAGCTGATTCCTGCTATTTCTGACTCTGAATACAATTCTGAATGGAATAATCCTTCTTTCTCTGGACACTTGCTTGCTTAATTTTCTAAATCCCATTCATAGCACTTTTTGAATATGCCTGCCCTTAGGCCAGTTTCCCCAACTGAGAAATCTAATGGAACAGTCAGGCCCAAAACCTTGCTGCCTATGGCTGCTGCCCTGCCCCCCATGAGGGACTCCATCTTATTTGTCCTATGTAGTTTCTCTCAACTTTGATTTACATAGTGAAACTGAAAGCACATTGTTCATAGATTACCAAGGAAACATTTTCATTTTCACTTTCCCTGATCTATTTTTATAAAAAAGTAAATACTCAGACAACTCCATTGCCCCATAGGATTTTTTACTGTTGGGTTGGACTGGCTGTCAACAAAGCCAAGGGGTCACTTTCTTTCTGCCTATTTTAAGGAAATCCAAGTTTGAGGAACCGAACTATGAATTTAGCTCAGATCTATAAATGGTTTACTTATTAGAAAAAGAGACCTATCGTTGTCAGACATTGATTCAAGCTTCCCTGGACCACCCAATGAATGTTATCTTCCCTTAAACTGCTGAGAGAATTCAATTCACCAGGCCCTATAGAAATTAGAGTGCAAAACACAAGCCAATCGTAAAATGATTAAAATCCCAGCTTTAGAAAGACTGGAAAAGATCTCTAGCCAATGTTATCTAGAGAAGATGATAGATAAGTAGATAGATCCAAACTAAAACAAAAGGCATTGCCATCAAGTGAATTCCAACTCATTGTGACCTTATGTGTTACAGAGTAGAGTTACTCTGTAGGATTTTCTTGACTGTAACATTTATGGAAGCAGATCACCAGGCCCTTCTCCCTCGGCACTGCAGAGTGGAAATGAACTGTCAACCTTTAAGTTGGTGGTTGAGCACAAACTGTTTTCACCACCCAGGGACCTAGCAGACAGATGCTGTCATTAGGCGATGTTGAGCGGGTTCTGACTCATAGCAACCCTACATACAACAGAATGAAACACTGCCCAGTCCTGCACCATTCTCACAATCATTGCTATGTTTGAGCCCATTGTTACAGCCACTGTGTCAATCCAACTCGTTGAGGGTCTTCCTCTTTTTCACTGACCCTCTGCTTTACCAAGCATGATGTCCTTCACCAGAGACTGGTGTTCCCTGATAACATGTTCAAAGTACGTGAGACGAAGTCTCGCCATCCTCGCTTCTAAGAAGTGTTCTGGCTGTACTTCTTCCAAGACAGATTTGTTCGTTCTTCTGGCAGTTGATGGTATAGTCAATATTCTTCGCCAACACCATAATTCAAAGGCATCAGTTCCTCTTCAGTCTTCCTTATTCATTGTCAAGCTTTCACATGCAATAAAGCAATTGAAAGTACCATGGCTTGAGTCAGGTGCAGCTTAGTCTTAAAGTGACATCTTTGCTTTTTAACACTTTAAAGAGGTCTTTTGCAGCAGATTTGCTCAATGCAATGTGTCCTTTGATTTCTTGACTGCTGCTTCTTTGGGTGTTGATTATGAATCCAAGAAAAATGAAATCCTTGACAACTTCCATCTTTTCTCCATTTCTCATGTGTTGCTTACTGGTCCAGTTGTGAGGATTTTTGTTTTCTTTATGTTGAGGTGTAACCCATAATAAAGGCTGTAGTCTTTGATCTTCATCAGTAAGGAAAGTCCCCTTCACTTTCAGCAAACAAGGTTGTGTCATCTGCATAACACATGTTGTCAACAAATCTTTCTCTAATCCCGATGCAGCTTTCTTCATGTTTCAGCTTCTCGGATTATTTGCTCAGCATACAGATTGACTAAGTACAGATTGAATGGTGAAAGGATTCAACCCTGATGCACACCTTTCTTAACTTTAAATCACACAGTATCCCCTCGCTCTGTTCAAACAACTGCATCTTGGTCTATGTACAGGTTCCTCAAGAGCACAATTTAGTGTTCTAGAATTCTCATTCTTCACAATGTTATCTACAGTTTGTTATGATCCAATTTGTTATGCCTTTACATAGTCAAAACACAGGTAAACATCTTTTTTGTATTCTCCTCTTTCAGCCGAGATCCATCGGACATCAGCAATGATATCTCTCTTTCCACGTCCTCTTCTGAATCCAGCTTGAATTTCCCTGTCGATGTACTGCTGTAATCATTTTTGAATTATCTTCAACAAAACTTACTTGCGTGTGATATTAATGATATTGTTTGATAATCTGGGCAGTCTGTTGAATCACCTTTGTTTGGAATGGGTAGACAGGATGTCTATGTCTATACAGGTACATGCAATCATAGACACATACTTCTAAATGAGTTTATGTGTATTCTTTTTAAAAATACACAAACTCCACTAGGAACACATCCCAGCAATATATAGCTTTGATTCTCATAATAACACCTTAGATACTTGTAGCATCTTAGATTAAGAAGGGTTTTGTGATTGCATTTAGAGCTTTGGTTAAGTGTACAGGTATTGAATTCCTTTTCTGGTACGGCGACCTTGTGTACGTCACACAACCTCTCTAAGGCTCTCTTTCCTCATTTCTAAGATGCAGATAATCATATTTATTTAAGACTTGTTTTGAGGATTAAATGAGAGTATATACAAATCAGTAACAATTACAAAACCACAACATAGGTCTGGTATACAAAAGATGCTCAAAACTGGTGGCTCTTTCTATTATTCCTTCAGGCCTATTTCATCTGTCAGCACATCAGGAACTCTTCTTCACTGTATGAATTAATGCTACATAATCAAATTCATATACAGCAAATGACTTTTTTTTTTTTTTTTTAGCAAATGACTTTTGAGCAGAGGTGAATGAAACAGACAAGGGGCCCACAGAGTTAAATATCAATATATATGAAGACTGTTAGCAATTCCTGTGGTATTTACAAATCAGAACACAAACAGTGGAATGATAGGCAGTTGGGAAAAAAATTATTTCAGTATACAAGCTCACTGACATTTGAATTAAATTAAATGATCGTGTTGGCATGAAGGCTACCTAGTCAGAAAACAAACCTGGAAGTAGAGGAAATTTGACTTAAGAAATAGTCTTCTTTCCTGGAATTGATTAATCATTTATCATTTCCCAGAGGGAAAAAAAAAATGAGCCCAAACATGGACGAGAACAGTTAGTTAAAATTTAATACACTTAAGTGATACCAAACTGAATGCAGGGCCATTGTGGGCCACTAACCACTGTTGACCACTTTCTCTCAAAGAACATTTTTTCTAATAGGATTCTGATTTATTACATGAGATTGTAGCATAAAGCAAACCTTTTCTCTAGAATTGTGATAACACATCTTAGAATCCAATGCAAGTCAGTAAAAGGCCACGAATATAAGTGCTGCACTTCTAAAATGGGGTGGATAGAATTTCCAATGTCCTCAATTTCAGTGTTTATTACCTTTCTGTATATTTTCTAATATGATGTATATATACATATGATATAGCACAAAGTTATAAATTGTTACCTTAAATTCAACAAATTCATGGTCTTCAGCAAAAACACCACAATGACCAAGTACGTTTTGCTTGAACACTCCTACTAATGGGAAATACACCTTCTCACAAGGCATCTAGTTTAGTCCATTATCCAGAATAAATGAATTTTCACATAAATTAAACAATTTCCACTTAAATTAAACTTTCTTCTCTAGGAAGCATTATAGAATCAGAGAACAGTTAGTTACAACAGATGATTTATGAAAGAGAATTTTCTGTAGTTAGAACAACAAAGATTGTTCCCCATGAACCAAATCTACCAATGGTTTTAATTCTATGAAATTAAATATCTATTTATACCAACTTCAATTATCACTTTAAAACACTTTGTAATTTATAAACCTTATAACACTTTCTGTGGAATAGACAATGTGCTCAGCACATTATTTCATTGACTCTGATAACAGTCCTGTGAAGTAGGTATTTTAATTTTACCAATGGGGATACTGAAATTCAGAAAAGTGAAGTAAATTGTATGAGGTGACACAGCTAATAAGTTGCAGAGATGTGATTCAAACCCAGGCAGATGATTCCAGAGCCTTAACAATTATTTATGTATACCCTCCCTAATTAGGTTACTCTCTCCTTAAAAACAAAGGCAATGCCTTAGGTATGTTTCTAGTCAGATATATGGGAAGTAGATTTTTCTAGCCCCTTCCTCTGGTATCCAAGATTTTCTGTGATGTAACAAGATGGAATATCAGGAAAAACTAAGGGGGCTCCTAGCTCTTTTCCTCTCTGTGACAGATGAGGTGTCATGCCAGCTGTTTCCTTCAGACAAAGGGAAGGCTTGAGCTGAGAAGCTCTTTGAGAACTGAAAGCCTATGAAAATGGCCAACCCAGAGGGGCAGGAATATATTTCTAGTGTGGCATTCTTTCCTGGGAATATTGACAAATTGGTACATGTGGGAAGGCAAAGTCTCTTCCTGCCATAGCCACAGGTTAAAAATAATTATGTTACCTCATTCCTGGGCTAAGAGAGAACTTTGAGTAAATGGGATTATAGCACCAGGTTCCATCTTCAGGCTGGACGGGGTTATTCTGGTTGAGGTCAAATTTCTGTGTTTGCTCTCTCAGACTTGCCCTGGAGGAGGCTGCATCAGGCATCTTCCCCCACCTTCCCTTCTCGTAGCAATGGCTAATGCTTCACTAGGCTTTGGGGATGATTTTACTTCAGAGGAGGAAGTTTGAACTGGGCCAAAAGGGAGGAGCTCAAACCTGTGTGCAAAATCTGGGAATCTGGATGAGCAGAGGGTAGGGGCCATGATGAGAAAAAAGATGAGAAGGACTTCCCTCACCCTTCCAGTAAGGAGGCCCCGTGATCAGCTCCAGCCACCGGAGCTTACATAAAGGGACGTGGAGGCCAAGAGGCCACAGAGCTGACAGTACAGGGCTCGGAGCACCGGGTCCCCCAGGCAGGCACCATGAGTTTGTCCCTGAATCCGCGGAGTTTAATTCTCTGCTTCTACACTCTATTATCACTCTCTGCAACATGCCTGGCAGTAAGTGTGCTATTCACAAAACGTATTTATTTTAAATGGTAAGCTAAAAAATAAGAAATATATAATGAACTAGTGACATTTCTGTCTTTTTCTCTTCTAGTATGTGGCTACCAGAGACAACTGCTGCATCTTAGATGAAAGATTTGTAAGTAGTTTTTCTGTTTTTCGATTTGTGTTTGAGCTGGAGAGGGGCAGATGAATAAAAGGCTTTCTTCTTGCCAGGGTGATTTGGAATTCAAAAATTTTTTAAAAACATAGTCTAGGTTTTTGCCTATTTATATTGATAAATTTTAAGCGTAGTTTTAATCAATTTTTAAAATTATTTTCTTGTTGTATTTTCAGGGTAGTTACTGCCCGACTATGTGTGGCATTGCAGATTTCCTGTCTTCTTACCAAACCGGTGTAGATAAGGATTTGCAGTCTTTGGAAGACATCTTACGCCAAGCTGAAAACAAAACATCAGAAGCCAAAGAACTGATCAAATCAATCCAAATCATCTATCCTGCCGAACCATCACAACAAAGTGAGAAACGAAAACCTACTGATTGACAAGTCCTGTTGCTTTTGTTGTTCTACTAGCTTAAGTATTTTTTATATCGCTGATCCCATCTTACAGGTGTGATACAAGGTGCTACTCAGAAGTCCAAGAAAATGTTAGAAGAAATTGTGAAATATGAAGCATTGATTTTAACCCATGAATCAAGTATTCGGTAAGCAGTTGTGTTTTCACTCGTTCTCCAATACTAAATTTAGTTTTTATTCAATATTCCAAGCTTCAGCAAAAAGTAATCTTTTTTTCCCCATTTACAATATCCAATTGGCATTTTGTCTGACTATCTTGAACGCAGTGGGGTGGGAGTTTGTAGTGTAATATGAATTGCATTGCATTTTACTTGCATTTTAATAATCACAGGGGAAGGTGTCCTAGGTGTCTTAAAATGCAATGATGACCATACTTATCAAATGTTTGTTTTCCTCCCATTTGTCTTACAATGCAAATTCAAATTGATGGGAATTTGGGTGTTGAAATAAAATTCTCTATAAAAATGTCATGGAATCAGTGGTGAGGAATTAGCAAGTAGAGGCATAGGGAGGATCTTGGCTCCTAAAGTAAATTATATTGAAAGTGGAGCAGAAAAAAAACATGGCTTAGATAAGTTTAACAAACATTGTAAAACTACATGTTGATTATTACACCACGAACCTGCAGTTATGTAATCTCCTACCTTCACTAGGAGGTACAATGTCTCTGTTAACTGCCTCCCAAGGGCTCATAAACTTTCTGAAGATAGAGTCTCATACACAATTTTGGTTTTTTCCTCAATGGTTTTTCTAGATTGTTCTCAAAGTAGCATAAGAATTTAAAAGACATTTTGTGGGAGAAATGATCCAGGAGGAGTTGCTCCTCTTTTTGGTGTCAGAGGGCTGACCTTATTATCACTGTGATTATTCTTATCATTATAATTTATATCATCACTGACTATCATTCAAGTTGAATGAGACTATTGTGCAGAAATTTTCTAGGGCATAGTAGAGGGAAAAATGATTAAATAGTCTATTTTTATTTATCACTAAGAAAGACACAGCAGTTTACATGTTGTAGATAGTTAGCTATCATTTCTGAATGTAGACAAGCAACCCTGTGAGAAACTGGGAAAGCAAGGTGTTTGCTTTCCTCTGCCCTTTTCTAAAGCTATGTAAAGAAGAAATGGAAAATGTTGGTTGTTTTGTTTTATGTAAGATAATGCCACAGATCCTTCTCCCAAGTAAGTTACAGACTGAAGTTCACAAATGGATTCTCAGTAGATCCATAAGTCAGAAGGAATGAAGTCAGAAGGAATTACAGCACATGTAATTACTGAACAGAGCCTTTCCTGATTTTTGATCCTCAGGCAATGTTCCTATTAACCAGGCTCGTCACTTATGTAGGCTCCTTATGCAGAAGGTAAAAATCAGAAGGACCACTCTAGAATGGTGCTTGCTTATTGACAAGAACTTTGTTATTTGTTTCAGAGTGGAGACTATGCACCCCCATTCCGGGTGAAAAGAGTCAAGTCAAAATGGTATTCCTGGTTTAATTAAAAAGAAATTTTGTGGTTGGTTTCCAGAAAGCTTAGAATTTTTATTTACTTCAATCTAGTTGCATATTTTTACCATTTTCCCAAAGATGGAGTAATTAAAATAATGTATCAGGAAGTAATTCTTGAGAAAGTGAGTATATTTTTAAGAATATATAAAATTAGTCCTCTGAAGCAAGTACTTTGTTGTTTTATTCCTCTGCTTACAGATTTTTGCTGGACATATATAATTCAAATAATCAAAAGATTGTTAACCTCAAGGAGAAGGTAACCCAGCTTGAAGCAAAGTGTCAGGAATCTTGCAAAGACACAGTGCAAATATATGATATTACTGGGAAAGGTAAGTGAAAGTTTATATTGGGATTATGTTCACCAAAGCAAACAGACGAAGTAAAGAAGATGGCATGTATTGAAATGTGTAGGAATAACTTGGAAGGTGTCTAGACATTAAATCTAAAGATTCCAATTTCTCGGGCTTTTGTAGAGTAGTTAAAAATAGTCTGAAAGGAATGATGATGTGGGAAGTAATAAAATACTTTTCTTATGAAATGAATGGTTTGCAATATATTAAAAACTCATTTTCAATGCCGGCACAATCTTACCTGGAATTCAAAGCACAGTAAAAGTTCTTCCTCTTCTTCTTCAGATTGTCAAGACATTGCAAACAAGGGAGCCAAAGTGAGTGGGCTTTACTTTATCAAGCCTCTGAAAGCTAAGCAGCAGTTCCTAGTTTACTGTGAAATTGATGCATCTGGAAATGGGTGGACTGTGCTTCAGAAGGTATACTTTTCCTCATCATTTGTATTTAGTAAACACTCACATGGTTTCTGCCACTTGCAAGACTCTTTTCTAAGCACCTGTGAACGTTAATTCATTTAACCCTTCACAACATCCCTATGAGGTAGGAACTATTATTACCCCTAATTACAGATGGGTAAACTGGGGCGCAAGAGGTTAAGCAACTTGCCCAGGGTAACAACTAACAAGTAACAGAGTCAGGATTTGAACACATTCAGTCTGGTCCCAGAATCTGTGCTTTGACTCTGCCATGCTGGCACTGCCATTGTAGTTTCTTGATGGCACACAATCAGAGTACCATGTGACACAAATAGAAGGGACCTCTTTTGTCAGGTTTATCCAGACCTGAGGCTTCCCATCACAAAATGATGAAGGCCCCCAGAGGATACAGTTGTGCGGCTCTGAGCCAAGGGAGCTCTGTTGCCTCTTCCAGCCACTGGCACCCACTGTGGATCCTGGCTCCCTAGCCTTCTCTTTACCTTCTACCACTGTCACAGCTACACTGCAGGAGGCTCTCAGGGAAGGAGTGAATGGTGGAAGAACTGGCTGACCGACACAGACTGAGCATAGGCCTGACCATTCCATTATCAATACAAGAGTCAGCAATATCAAGCTTGAGCCTGAAGTTGTCTCCAATCCAATGCAATCTCATTGCTGTCAAGCTAATTCCAGCTCATGGTAATCCTATAGGGCAGAGTAGAACTGCCCCATAAGGTTTCCAACGAGCAGCTGGTGGGTTCACATTGCCGACCTTTTGGTTAGCCAAGCTCCTAACCACTGCACCATCAGGGTCCCTGAAGTCCTCTAGGTGTTTTTAAAACTACCATGGGCAAGGCACTTTTTAAGTATTTCTCTTACATTCTCTTATGTAATCCTTGTAGCAACACTAAGAAGTGACAGATGAGGAAACTGAGGCAGCTTGCCCAAGGTCACTTAGTATACGATAGTATCATACCCTCCATATTTTCAATAGAATGTTTAGAATATTTTCTTTATGCACACTGATAATCCTTTTTTCTCCTTTTGCCCATGCAATTGTGTAATTAGAGACTTGATGGCAGTGTGGATTTCAAGAGAAATTGGATTCAATATAAAGAAGGGTTTGGACATCTGTCTCCTACTGGCACCACAGAGTTTTGGCTGGGAAATGAGAAGATTCATTTGATCAGTACACAGTCTACAATTCCATATACGTTAAGAGTACAATTAGAGGACTGGAATGGCAGAACCAGGTATTGTTTAGAAAGGACTTCTAACTTTTCATTTGTCAAAGGGGATGTGCATTTTCCAACCATCAATAGCCCAATGGCAAAGACAGCC
Source organism: Trichechus manatus latirostris (assembly GCF_000243295.1). Taxonomy (NCBI): domain Eukaryota; kingdom Metazoa; phylum Chordata; class Mammalia; order Sirenia; family Trichechidae; genus Trichechus; species Trichechus manatus. Next base: position 1,146,272 of record NW_004443995.1, read on the forward strand.
TGGAAAATGCAAAGAGTACATCCAACCAATTTCCCCAGTAGTCAATTTGGTTCTTGGGCCATCCCGAAGAGGTAAATTCTATCCAGGATGGATCTGAGTGTTTTGGTATCATCTACTATTTCTGAGCTCACTTAAGAACTATTCAGAATAATGGCTGGCATTTACTAAACTTTTAAGATGTACCAGAAACTGAGCATGGAATTGTAATCTAATCTATACCAAATAACTATTTTATGAGGCAATTCCTATAAATAATCCCATTTTACAGATTATTTTGCCCCAGGTCACATTGCAATTAAATGGTAGAGGTGGGGTTTGAACTCAGGGAGTTTGACTCCAAAGCCCACCCTTTTTACCACTATCCTGACTGAAAAGCTAATCCAGGCTCTTCAGATTTCCCTGTACTTTAATGTCCAGTCATTCAGTCAAATCCACGAAGATCTTAAAACTAAATCAGCTAATTGGTGGGATAAAGCCCCCTTTACACTCAGAGCTAATTAAAATGAACAACAATATCCAATCCTTTTGTCATGTCTACAGAATAATAATAATATAAAAAAATTCTTTCTCCAAACAGGTATCTTTTTTTTTTAGCCGGTAGACCTTTTTTTCTATTAGAATTTCTCCCATTTCCCAAGTGCTGGAGATTAGGAAAGAAGCTAGACATTTTCTGGAAATCTCTGGTCATGTGTCAAGACCCACTCTTCTTTCTATTCTATAGAATTCTGGCCCTCTTTTACAAATTGTTCTAGGGGAATCTCACTTGAACTCTCACAGCTCATGTTATGTGGGCCAGACAGGGACCACTTCTTTTCTGTGATGCTCTTGGAAGTCCTTTTTCTTGCCACTACAACACTAGCTTGGGAAGGAAGAATCCCTTTAGGACTTCACCCTCCAGAGGTGGTATGAGTGGCTAATGATGCTGTAGCTCTGTCCAGCTTGGTGCATTTATTAATGGTCACTCACTGTCAGGTAATTGCCCCAGTCTTTGAAAACTGTGTGTACAATGTTAAACATTTAAGTAAAAGTGGAAAATGTGTATTTTATCTTGTTCATCCAAACACCTTGATTTGATATTAGGATCTAATAGGCAAAAGATATTCAAATGGGTAAAGTTTTCAGTTTTCTTTGGGCTACTCTGAAATCTAGACCCATTCTGGGTTTTGGTGAGCTGTGAACTGGTTCACATATACATTGCCTCTTCCCAGGTTTCAGAAAACTCCACTCACTAAGCAATTTCAGCCTTAAGAGACAGTTAGAAACTCCGAACAACAGTCATATGGAAAAAGGACCTTTTCAGATCCTTGACGAGTCTCAGGAAATTGATGTCTCTGCTCCCTTCTTCACAGTACTGCAGACTATGCCATGTTCAAGGTGGGGCCTGAAACTGACAAATATCGCCTGACGTATGCATACTTCATTAGTGGAGATGCTGGAGATGCCTTTGATGGCTATGATTTTGGTGATGATCCTAGTGACAAGTTTTTTACATCCCACAACGGCATGCAGTTCAGTACCTGGGACAACGACAATGATAAGTTTGAAGGCAACTGTGCTGAACAGGATGGATCTGGTTGGTGGATGAACAAGTGCCATGCTGCCCACCTCAATGGAGTTTATTACCAAGGTATGGCTGTCTTTCTTGGATTTATGAATGAGTACATAATTTATGTTTTTGCAAAAGGTAATAAATAGATATGAGGAAATCAGAAATAATTAGTAAAGATATTGGAGCTTTTACCATATAATTCTTTATTTGAAACCAGCCACGGATGTACCAAGCTTATATCTAAAATTGGTCACTCTACAAGAAAACCACCTGCTGAAAAATAGCCTGTAGTTTGTCATTGTGCCTGAAACTACCACTGTAAGATTGGCCCATTGGATTATGGTATCATCTTTAGACATAGCATATATATTAACTGGGTGGACTAACATTACCACATTAATGCTTGCAAACATATTAGCCTGACTCAGCTTCCCATGAGCTACACGTCAGATACAAACAGTAATCAGGTGTCAGGAAGCGTAGATTAAAGAGTAGGGAATTACTGGTAAGGACAAGGGTACATGAAAGTTTGAGAGGAGAAAAATCCAGCCAGGGGAGTGTACACACTTATTTTGGGATGGGAGGGGTCAGCCTATAGTTTTCGATAAAGCTGGAGTGGTTCGAAGACTGGTTTTACTTACCATCCAACAGTTTATGTGTGGGAGGCTTTACTGATGCTAAAGGATCCATTAAAAATCGTATAGTATGGCTACTCATCTCATCTACTGATGAGCAACCTTTCCTTCTCAGGGCAATGTCCTAGCCAATAGTCAACTTGGGATCCTGTCAAAGGCTATTTAAATTTATCTTTGGGTTTCAGATTTTTTTTTTCTTAATTTTTTTAGAAGGCTAGTTTACCTTTCCATCTACAAACCCCATAATTAGAGGAAGCTCTCAGGGAAGGTGCTTAATCCATCTGTCCCAGGATAGCCATGTGGATAGCGTCTGGTGCATTCTAGTATTGGAGATAGATAACCCTTACACAATTACGTGAGATATGGTGCTTAGTGAGTAGGAGAAGGCAAATTAACCTAAACTTCATTTCATAATGGAGATTTAAAGTAAAATTCCAGAACCATTTTTCTAAAATCCCTCATACTTGTTCCAATTCTGTGGTAAAATTGTGTTTTCAATTAAATTGAGATCATCCGAGCAGGAATCTTGTAGCTCCTACTATTCTGGCCTGCCTGAGGAAAGGTGATCCACAATTGTTGAGTCCAGAATGGCTAAGCTTAAGGAGAGAGGCCATTTGGATACCTTTGGCACTCTAGCCATGTTATTAGTGAATAAAATTAAAGTATGGAAATGACCATGAAGCACAACACAGATACAAGGTATTATTTAATAACGAATTTATTTCAATTGTGAATTGAGATTTTAGGAATCTTTAGGAATATTTTTAGTTGGTAGATAACACTATAAATTTGATGTAAGTGACAATAGATTTCATAATAGTTCTTTATCGACTTGCTAAGATAAGTACATTCAAGAGCAATAATGTGTATCGTACATCTACAACTTGTTTTAGGTGGCATTTACTCAAAAGCATCTACTCCTAATGCTTATGATAATGGCATTATTTGGGCCACCTGGAAATCCCGATGGTATTCCATGAAGAAAACCACCATGAAGATAATCCCATTCAACAGACTCTCCATTGGAGACGGACAGCAACATCATCTGGGGGGAGCCAAACAGGTTGGATCTGAGCACCATGTTGAAATAGAATATGACTAAATCATTTTTCACTGGGAATTAATTGTAGAAAATAACTAGCATGTTAGTTTCTATTGACTCACAAAGTTTCAGAAACTTTTCTGAAAAATATTTCCTATTTTCTCTTACTATATTTATCATTTTAAGCCTTCCATTAAGGCTATTTAGCCTTAAGTGGAAATTAAAACTTACTTTGGACTGTATTCTCCAATTACTAAACTAAGAGCTATTTAAAAATTGTTTATTTGAGGAAAGAATATTTTGCATAATTTCCTAAACGTAAAGCTATTGTCATGTTTTGCATTTCAACGATTGCATGTGATTTTGTATTGGTGATTTTTTTTGTTTTTATTAGTCCTTAAATAATTTAGTACATACTAATAAAATAGGAATAAATTTTAAAACTTAAAATCCCAAGTATTTTTCCAGGTTTATTGCCCCTAAGTCATTCATATTTAATTTTTCTTGTTGAATGGAGAGATTATATATTTTGTATATATTTTCTCTTTTGATCATAGGCTGGAGACACTTAAAAGACCATTTCAAACGTGATTTGCTTTTTTAAAGGACTTTATCTGAACAGAGAAATAGATACTTTTTCCTATGGGACAATCAACTTGCAAAGCTTCATTTCATTTTAAGAGTAAAAGAACACGTGTTGAAAACTCCACTCACAGTTTTATGCTGATAATAATTTATCTACATGCCATTTCAATAAATATTTTGTTTCCTAAGACCAGATACACTGTGCCTTTTATTGACCATTAAAAAGTCACTTTCCTTCAATTTAGTAATTACAGTTGCACAACCACCAGTACTTACTGAGCTCTCACTTTATACTAAACATTATACCTGACTCTTGGGGAGTTACAAAGGAAATAGAAATCATGACTTTTGCCCTCCAGAGGATACAAGACAAATGCAGTTAAATACATAACCCAAAGTGATAAAATTCAATATAATAACATAAATAAACACAAGTACAATCACATAACTAAGGTGCATGGCACCCAAGTGCAGATGGAGACAGAAGGCTATCTGGGAATTCTCCGAGCAGGCCCTTCTTTGCTCCAGACACCTGCAGCTACATGGGCGCTCTGAGAGGACTGCAACTCAGGGCAGAGGGCTTTGGAGACAGCCAGCTCAGTCCCTAACTGGCAAACCATGAGGTGAGTGGAAGGAAGCTATTTTTTTATTCTGAATCTGGGGATATTGAATTTTTAGCAGTCTGAGTTCAGGCATTGCCAACTTTCTGTGAGAATAGCTAAGTCTATATTATTTGGCATAAGGTTGACTGTGTAAAGTAATTGACAAATTTTAAGTGGGGAGGATCTGGTTGTTCCAAAATCTTGAGCTTTGGATTCCTGTCTGTCCAGGCATGGACCAGTGACTTGAAATTTGCCTCTAAAAATGTAGGGTGCTGACAGACCGAAGAAAGAGGTGGGCAACTCCAGTGTGGCAGCAAAGGAGTATATTAGGGAGACGTATATATGAGGCCAAGTCTTGGGTGGCAGCAAGACCAGAGCAGATCTCCATACCCCACAGTGGGAGGGTAGGGGTTTTATAGTGGTGGTGGACAAAAGCGGCTCCGTGCTAGGGGCTTACATAAGATACTAACTTAGTGAACTAGCAGGCCACATGGGGCGCCCATGTTCGGCCTTGAAAAGCCTGTTTCCCCTTCAATCCACCCCTTGAGATCCGCTGTTACAATCTGGCACACTCCCCATCTTGTGCCATAGTACAAGAGAATCGTTTCCTCCCCGCTGGGGACAGATATAGAAGTGGGGTTGGCCAGGTGCCATGTGGTGCCCACTCATGTGCAAGAGACAGAGAAAGTTATTGTGTGCCCAAAACAGGGGGAAGGCTTCTCAGATAAGGAGATGGACCTAGAAGATAGAAGGTGATCCAATTCCTAGCCAACTTATCAGAAAATGTTCTGGGTCCAAGGCCTTTACTTAGGCAGCCTGGATGGTAGGCATAGAGGCAGACCATTCCCCCAACAGGCCACCCCCTGACCCTCATCAGGGTGCTGGAAAAAGAAGCAAAGTAGTACCACCTCCTGGTATGCCTATCACCCATTTTTGATGTTGAGGTTCATGTCCGTGGTTTGGTGCATAACTCTTGTGGGTGTTACATCTGTGCATCATTTGAGGCAGCATTTAACAAGGGTTACTAGTAGGACTGTCCCCAGCAGCTTGATTAGGCCTGCTTGGAGGAGAGATCCCAACTGGCCACATCAATTGTGGCTTAATCCAAGCCAACTGAATAGATCAAAGCACTGCATTTGCCCAATCTTATGCATGTATAATGTATCTTGATTTATTTATGTAAAAACAGCATATTTCCTTCAACGTGGCACATTATATGAACAGTACACATTTTAGTCCAATTAATATAAAAAAGTCCTCTTTCTCAGCACAGTTGAACAAGGTATTACCATTGCCAGACCAGGTTAATTCAGACTTCTTTAGTCAGTCAATGTACACTGGACCACCGGGTCATATTCTACAAGTCTCCATGTCCAGGGTAACATCAAACTCAATCTTAAAGGTACCATTCTCAGAGTCAAACCATCCAGTCTCATGCCATTTACATTTTTAACTCAAGGAGAGAAATTTCCTTCTAAAGTTGGAGCACTCTCCACAGGCAGCTTTCATACTTCAGCACACCAGGTTACACATTCAGCTGGTTCATGAGGTGTCCTCCCTACTACAAATCAGCTGGAACAATGTGGTGAGATGACTCGTCATCTCGGTTCAAATGTTGACAGAGCCAACAGTTGGTCTGACTGGTAGCTCTAGCAAAAACCTGTATCATTGGGGCCTATGGATAAGGGGCATGTCCATCTTTGTAAGATAATAAGCGAAGAAAAAGAGACAACATTAACTATTCTTCCCTCCCCTCGCCTACCTCCTGTGGGACTTGAGGTGAGGGTTGCCCAGGTATAGCCACCCAGGCTGTCTGTCCTAGTCTCAAGGCAGCGACATCTGTGAGAACCTAGAACTTTTGTCAGGAACAGTTGTACACAAAAGAAACACATTTTATAGAATAGACGGTTTGATCAAACATATGGTACGAATGAGAAATGCCCTTGCAGGGAACTGCTGCATTGAGACTGCTTGCCTGAGATGTGTAGTTCAGGCAGGCATTGTCTTATCTCCTCCCATCAGTCATTTAAGCCTGTCTACTGAAGTGCTCAATAGCCCCTATGGCTTGAGGGTAATACAGAGTGTAAAGAGTTCATTCAAGATCCAGTGGAAGCCTCTGTATAGATTAAGAAGCCCCCATATGATTTAGGTGCCAGAACACCCTGGCCTGTTGGCTCAGGAATCTGTCCCTGGGCAGGTTTTAGCCTTGGCCAGGGTCTTGTAGGCAGGTCAGCTTTTCTATGCCGTTCAGCTTTTTCTGATAACAGTGGCAGTCCATGTGTGTAGGTCATCTAGGATGATGTGTGAATCTCCATGGATCATCCTCTCTTAAATCCAGGAGGTGGTTGGTTGACACATCTCTTTGCTTTGGAGCAGAGAATGCTTCAGACTCTGCAGTCAGTTGGCAAAAGTGGTCTACTCATTGGTTGTTTTCCCTTCTCAGCATAGGGGCCTTTCTGGTGACCATCCACACAAGTAACAAAAGCTTATTAGGAGTAGAACCAATTTTTTTTTTTTGTCCAGTTGTCTCATATCCATAGGGGCTTGCCAGATTGAATGACCAGGCTGTTTGCTATAGCCCACATCACAGTTTATGTGTGCCCCACTAAAACGGCCCTAACTGCAGCAATTCTCGTCAGGTCTTGGAGGCAAAAGTTTACAAAGGTGTACATTAAGACATCAACATCATCAATACATATAATCAGGTTTGTAGGGTGCCCGAATGAACTTATCCATAATCAGGCTCGGGCAAGGGTCTCAGTGATGTTCCTCATTTTGGTACCAGGTGTTACAGAGGTCACAGTCACCTGTGCACTGGTATCCGAAAACCCAAGACATATAATTCTTTTCATTTTCTCATCAAACTAATTGTAACATAAGGCCTTTGGTCTTCTCTGGTGACAGAGCGACCTAGGCTTAATCTTTAGTCTTAATTATTTCTGAAAGTTAGAAGATCTGGGCAAAGTTGGCAGAGCCCTCAGTCATTTGTGGAGCCACGCCTCCACCGTACCAAGTACAAGCATGGGTTCAGCCCAGTTGCCTGGTAACGTGGAGGCTGTCCCTCCTATTTTAGTTTTCCCCTTACTGTTGCAGTTGACTATGTTGCTGCTTGATTATCTTGGCAGGGGCAGTTATCAGAGAATTCCAGAGAGGACCTCTATGGTCTCTTCAAGGTCACCCAACACAAGCTATCTTAAAGGGCTTTTTCCCCCTCCTGTGTTAACTTTGCTTTGTGCTGGGCGTTACAGGGTGTTCTCAGCACAAGGGACAAGCTTAGCCCCTCCAACTAGCTCCAGTCCCATTGTTGGAGAGCTTTGAGCAATAGCCAGGGAATTGTTCCCTTAGCCCCTGAATCTCCCTTCTTTACAAACCTGCAGGTGAGCATTTCTAGTTGCTAATCCTGTTTGTGGACGCGGTTGCTCAACACATCAGTTGTGACCTCACATGACTGCTGCACATCCCTTTCCATCTGTAACTCTTTCTGCAAAGCTCTTATGTGTGCTTTAGCAGCTATCTGGGCTTTAGTGGCCAACTGGGATTTCTCCCACAGAAAGGCGTATGGACCACACCACCCCACATGGAGGTCACTGACCAGCCCAGGATTTCCCCCACAGATGCCTCACTCCCACATGCCATTTCCTTGGTCTGGCTGGCTTGCCAATTGTCCAGGCATGGTCCAGTAACTGGAAATTTGTCTTCAGAAATGGAGAGTGCTGAGAGATTGAAGAAAGAGGCGGGCAACTACAGTGTGGTAGTAAAGGAGAACGTTAGGGAGACTTACATACAAGGCCACGCCCTAGGTGGCAGCAGGACCAGAGCAGATCCCAGTACCCTGTAATGAGAGGGCAGAGGTTTTACAGTGGTGGGGACAGTAGTGGCTCCATGCCAGGGCCTTCCATAAAAATACACATGGTAGTGAACTAGCAGAGCACATGGGGACACCCAAGTTCAGCCTCACAAAACCTGTTTCCCCTTCACCGTCCTTTCTACAATTTCTTTCCTAATTTTCTCACTTCCTTGGTCTCTTGATTTTTAAATATTCCACTGAGGAGATAAAAACAGTAAATCAATTTCTAGTTATAAAACCAAATACTTGTGAGGCTTTGGGAAATACAAACATTCATTGTTTGTGGTATTCATTTATTCATGTATGCATGAAGCATTCCTTCAACTAGTATTTATTGAAAGCCTTCATTTTACTACCTACTGGGCTGGATAGTGGAGATATAGTGTATAGTATAATCCCTTTCTCCCAAAGCTGTTCTCTTCTGTTCAGTTCTAAAGTTCCAAAAAACTAGTGACTCATCCTTGATTCTTCCTTATTTCTTCCTCCCCATATCCAATTACTGGTCAGGCAAGTCATATCCACCTCCTAAATATTCATTATACTCATTCCCTTTTTATCGCTACTGCCACCATTCTAGTTGAGATACACAATACCTTCTGCTGTGATAATGGCAGTAGCCTTCTGCCTGTTCTCCTTGTCCTCAGTCCTGCTTGCCCTCCCACCTGGTCACGCTCCAAACTACTTCTAAACTCAGAATGCAAACAGTTTTGTTTTTGCGAATCCACAAAATCCTGTGAACAAGCAATTTTGTAGGAAGAGTTGTATAAATTTTCCTAAGTTTTGATGCAATAGTATCACTCTAGTGATTTAGCAGAGTCCTAGTGGCACAATGGTTAAGTTGCGGGCTGCTAACAAAAAAGTTGGCTGTTCGAACCCACTAGTGGCTTTATGGGAGAAAAGACCTGTAGATCTGCTCCCTTAAAGGTTACAGCCTACGAAACCCTATGGGGCATTTCTACTGTGTCCTACACGGCCACTATAGTCAGAATTGACTTGAAGACACACAACAACAGCAGTGATTTATCTCACAAAAATAATTTTTTAAAAAGAAAATAGCTATTTAAATACAGCCATATATTTAATGACTGAAAAATTTAGAAAAAAATTAACAGTGGAATAAAGGTCAAGCATTACAATTTCTTAGTACAATGGAATAGAGTGGAATGATTACAGAATACCTGTATCTGCTCATATCTGTATGAACATGGAAACATTTACAAAATATCATGGGCAAAATTTTAAGATGAAAAATATTTCTACAATTTTACTTATGTAAAAGTATATATGCATGTACATTTTTGAACAGAATATAATCTTCTTATATGCATTACAAATAGGAATTATTTATAGATACTGGTTCTCCTCCCAACAGAGCAATGGTGTGTACATCTATAACATCTATAATGTAAAATTTAATAAAAATACTAAAACACAAAATAAATGTAAAGAGTCCAAAATTTCTGATTTCTCCTATGATCACTTGTTCAATGCTTCTTCTGAAATAACAGTTAACGACATTCTTCCAAAAACATTTTGGAGCCCCTGCTTTTGTGGGTGTCCTGAGTGCATATTTGATCAGCAGTGATTGGTAAGGAGGGGCCTTTAACTTTTTCTTTATATACCCCTGGATTGTTCAGCTTGTTATTATAATGAGTACATATTACTTTTGCAAATAATTAAAAAACCCAGTGAAATATTGAAAAATAGATGAACTTCAAAATTCCACTTTTTTAGTTATTATTATACTGAGTGGTGAACCTTGAAGGGCTACAGCTTAAGGAATTTGTGTTGTTATTATTTGCCATCAAGTCAATTCTGTTCATGATAACCCCATGTGTGCAGAATAGAACTGTACTCAATAGGGTTTTAAAGGCTGTGATCTTTTGGAAGCAGATCTCCAGACCTGTCTTCCACTTCCCAGGCACCTCTCAATGGGTTCCATCTGCCAACCTTTTGGCTAGTAGTGAAGTGCTTAACCGTTTGCATCACTCAGGAAATAAAGCCTGAGCAATCCTTATAGACTCAACTGGAGCATGTCTCCACAAATAAAATGGGAATTGAAACGAGTCTCTTGATAAATCAACTAAAATATTTGCTCTTCAGTGAAGAGTTTGTGGCCTCATATAGACAAGTTGTTTTTCTTCACAATTCAAATCACAGATAATTACTACTTAACCCTTACCTTTAATTTCCTGGGCAGACAAAAACTCAGGCCACATTAAAATGGGGGTGGGGAACTAAGTACAAAATGAGGAGTTACCTGGGTGACACAAATAGTTAAGCATTTGACTGCTAACTGAAATGTTGGAGGTTCATGTCCACCCAGGGGCACCTCCAAAGAAAGCCCTGTTTATCTACTTCTGAAAATTCAGCCATTGAAATCCCTATGGAGCACAGTTCTTCTCTGACACACATGGGGTCACCATGAGTCAGAATCGACTCAACGGCAACTAGTAAGTGCAGAGTGTATAAATTCACACTCTTTATAAAACCTACAGAGGGGAACTTTTCAGTAACAACTAAACAGGGTCCCAGATGTGGTGATACCATGACTTCAGGTCATAGAACTACAGGGCAAAGTTCTTAAATCAGCAGACTGGAATATTTGCTTACTAGACAAATATCAAGATTTTTAAATATACCCCTGAAGTACTCTAGATATTGTATTTCTTATGTTTAGTAGTTATACTTTAAAGATTATGTTTTAGATGTGTGGGTAGGTTGAAAGTGAGTCGAAAATGAATAACTATAAGCATAAACAAGACATTTGAGATCTTATGAAGATCTAAAGTTCTTTGATCCTGACTTTAACCAGTATTTACTGGCAAAGGTATTTATAGTAGATATCTTTGGTTTACTGAGATAAGGGTGAAAAACAAAGTACACATTTAACATTGGGGAAAATATGTCTACCTCATGATTTTTCTTATCAGCTTGATGAAGATCAAAAAGAGTGAAACAAAGAAGTTAAAGCTTGTTAGAAGAGTTTAAAGTAGATGGAAAATAATAAGTTGGTGATAAAAGAAACCAAAGTTTTAGGGTGAAGGAGAAAGATTTTGCTTAATTTGCCTCTTTGTTCTCTGTGTGTGTGTCCCTCAGGGGCTGAAGGTTGAATTAATCATAGTCCAAGTACTTATTGACCTGTAGTGATTCTTAATTGATCTGTGCTGGGTCACTCTCTTGATTCTTTGGTTGATTGATTGATTGATTCTGTTTTATTCAAATGTCACTTTCTCTACCCCCTGCCCTCAATATGCAACCATTTATTTGTGTGTATTCTTGTAAATCATGGATTGATGGTTTGTGTATATACATTTATAAATGGCATCATGCTATAAATCTATGTTACTTGGAATGCTGGTTCTCAAACTCTTTATTACCAGTCTGTATTACGTACAAAAATTGAGAGTTCACATTTAGAAACTTTTTCCTGGTTACACTTTTTCTTATTATATTTACTGAAATGTAATAACATGGCTTTTCACTCTAATTAGAAAAAATTAGGGGCTTGTATTTTGTATATAATTGCTTTTTAAAAATTTCACTTTTTTAATATTTATTGTAATTTATAAAAAAATTAGATCTGTGACAGATTAGAAATTTAATAGCACTGGTTCTTCACCATAAATAGTTTGAGAAGCCCTGCTAAGGGCTTCATTGTACTTTTTGCTTTTTTTCACTCAGCACTGTTTTATGATCTATCTACAGTCTGAGTGTTCTGTAATTTCCCTTCATTTCCTTTTGAACCTAAAGGTTCAACAACCTAAATGGTTCAAACACATGTGATTTTTAAAACTGTCAATTTTTAACTTATTTCTAAGTTTATTGCATTATGGTCAGAGAATTTAGTCTTGATGAAATTGATTCTTAAGAGGGAGAGATTTCACAAATTTTTGGGGGCAAAGGAATTATCTGAGAATTTCTTGATCCCATAAATCATTTTCCAATAGTGATCTGTATATGGGAAAACTATTCATTTCTTTTTCCTTTAAGAAGGAAAATAAACAAACTAAAGACGCATAAACAGTTCTTGACCTTGTAAACATGAGCTTTGGCCTAAGAGGCACTGTAGTCGTTGGTTCATTATGAGCACTGACAGCAGGTTTAGTCCACTGGCTTGTAGAACACTGCTCTAAGTCAGGTTGGAAAGCCTTCTGGGAAGGCTGGATGGCACAACTTCAAGCCCTTGCTCACCTCAATTTCATTGGGAAATATTTGAAGGCACAAACTAAGATAACTTCAAGATCATGGCATTTAATCAGGTCTACAACTGGGTCAAAATGTGTTTCCCAAATCTAAAACCCAGTGTTCTGAAAGCGGGGCCAAGATGGTGGTGTAGTCAGATGCTTCATATATCCCTCTAACAACAAAGGCCTGGAAAAAGAAGTGATTTGATTATATATGAATATCTAGGAGCCCTGAACAAGGCAAAGTTGAGGAATCGGACTGAGTGGTGGGGGTAGAGAGAGACGGTTTGGAAGAAGATAGAAACACCAGAACAGAGACGGCGGAACTGCAGCCCTTCAGCCGCTCCGGGTCTGCAGTGAAACAGGCAAACAGCTGTGCACGAGCTCAGGAAGCAGTTTCCATGTTGAGAGAGATCCAGCAGCAGAGATTCTGCCTGGACACTCTGAACCAGTGAAGAGCAGCTCCCAAGGGGCTAAAGATAAGTACATGTGTGCGGCCTTTTGCAGGGATTTTAAAAAAAAAAAGTCCATTTGGGAAAACCTCTCTCCCTTTTACCTCCTCCCTCCACTCTCTGCACCAGGAGTCCGCTGGGCCTAAAGTAGATCCCAAAAGGTGTCCTGACCCATTCTCCTAGCCTTGGAGAGGGAACAAACACGCTACTGGCTCCCCTAAGCCAGGAACTCAGGGTTGGCACAGCTCCTTTGCTAGGCACAGACATAAGGGGTCCGCAGACTTTGAGTGCCTTACACACCTGTAAAGACTTGTGGGGACCCATCTCAACAGCGTTAGCCCTCACTACTACAGTACAACAGGGCAAACATCTGAAGTTTAACTTCAACTGTTTCAGCTGTGAAGTGGCAGATTTGTGACCCTTGAAACAGCCCTGCACCTTAAGTAAGCACTATTACAATCCACAACAGGGGCTGGAGGTCTGGTGACGTTACCTAAACCACGTAGTCACGTGCTACAGGAGTCCAAGAAAAAGTAGTGCCCACGAGACTTTACAGCCAACAGAGTGCGGTGCTCATAGTCTGGCTGCAAAACTCACCTACCTACTCTCCCCAGGGAATAGGGACACACTTTCCTTTCAGACTCTCAGGGGAAGCCGTCAACCTCCTGCCTGCTCAGCATGTGATCCCCTACCACAGCCAGAGTCCAGTGCCTGCACCAATCACCCATGCCTCTCTAGGACTGTAGAAGAGAGCCAGCACCACACACTTGGTGACCGACTGCCTGGACACCTGAGCTGAACCCATATAAGAAAACTTAACGGGCTCCTGTGTGCACCTATTTACAGAACTAACTACCTGGTGACAGGACTTTAGACCTTCAACGGTGCCAGTAATCAAACTAATGCACAGGAGCAGCCTATTGGGGCATAGCAAAACAAAACAAGAAGCTAGGACTCACTAAACAAATATAAAATAAAATTATAATAACTTATTGATGGCTCAAGACAACAGTCAATATCAAATCACATAAAGAGGCAGTCCATGATGGCTTCAGCAAGCTCCCAAAATAAAAAATCAATAAATTCCCTGGAGGAAGAGAATTTCTTGGAATTACCAGAGGCAGAATACAAAAGATTAATAATACAGAACTCTTCTAGAAATTAGAAAGGAAATTCTACAAAATGTACAAATTGCCAGGGAACACACAGACAAAGTAGTAGTGGAACTTAAAAAAGTTATTCAAGGGCATAATGACAAATTTAATAAGCTGCAAGAATCCATAGAGAGACAGCAATCAGAAATCCAGAAGATAAACAATAAAATTTCAGAATTAGACAACTCAGTAGAAAGTCATAGGAGCAGAACTGAGGCAGTAGAAGTTAGAACTAATGATATTGAAGATAAAGCACTTGACATAAACTTATTTGAGGAAAAATCAGATAAAAGAATTAAAAAGAATGAAGAAACTTTAAGAGTCATGTGGGACTCTATCAAGAGTAATAACCTACGAGTGATTGGAGTACCAGAACGGGGGGTATAACAGGAAATACAGAGAAAATTTTTGAAGATTTGTTGACAGAAAACTTCCCTGATATCACGAAAGATGAGAAGATATCTATCCAAGATGCTCATTGAACCCCACATAAGGTAGATCCCAAAAGAAAGTCACCAAGACATATTATAATCAAACTTCCCAAAACCAAAGATAAACAGAGAATTTTAAGAGCAGCTAGGGATAAAATAAAAGTCATCTACAAAAGAAAGTCAATTAGAATAAGCTCGGACTACTCAGCAGAAACCATGCAGGCAAGAAGGCAATGGGATGATATATATAAAGCCTTGAAGGAAAACAATTGCCAGCCAAGAATTATATATCCAGCAAAAATGTCTCTCAAGTATGATGGCAAAATTAGGGCATTTCCAGATAAACAGAGGTTCAGGGAATTTGCAAAAACCAACCAAAATTACGAGAAATACTAAAGGGACTCCTATAGTTAGATAATCAATAACACCAGATAACAATGCAAGACTAGAACACAGGACAGAGCAACCAGGTATTGATTCAGATAGGGAAGTCACAAAAATACAACAAAGCTAAAACATTGAAAAGAGGGAAACAGAGATATCAATATGTGAAAAAGGACAACACTAAAACAAAAAAGAGGGACTTAAAAAATGCAGACATTGATTTTTCATTTGGAGGGGAAGTCAAGGCGATATAGAGTAATAAAAGACTGGTATATACTTAGAAAAATAGGGGTAAATATTAAGGAACCTAACAATCCTACAAATCAAAATAAAAAAGTAGAAAAACATAAAGACCCAGCGAACACAAAATCTACAATGAAAAAGAAAAAAAATACAAAAAGGAAAACGACTCAGCACAGAAAGTTAAGGGGAACAAAGAAACTGTGAACAACACACAAAAAGACATATCAGGATGACAGCACTAAACTCATACCTATCAGTAATTACGCTGAATGTAAACGGACTTAATACACCAATAAAGAGACGGAGAGTGGCAGATTGGATAAAAAAAACATGATCCATCTATATGCTGCCTACAAGAGACACACCTTAGACTTAAAGACACAAACAAACTAAAAGTCAAAGGATGGGAAAAAATATGTCAAGCAAATAACACTCAAAAAAGAGCAGGAATGGCAATATTAATCTCTGACAAAATAGACTTTAAAGTAAAATCCACCACAAAGGATAAGGAAGGATCAATACACCAGGAGGACATAACTATAATAAATATTTACACACCCAACCACAGGGCTCCAAAATACGTAAAAGAAACTCTAATAGCTCTGCAGAGAGAGATAGACAGCTCCACATTAGTAGTAGGAGACTTCAACACGCCACTTTCCGTGAAGGACAGAACATCCAGAAAGAAGCTCAACAAAGACA
>NW_004443995.1:1172850-1230172 GCF_000243295.1 Trichechus manatus latirostris
GACATGTCGTGGGGTTGTTAACCAATGTCATAAAACAATATGTGTGCTACTGTTTAATGAGAAACTATTTGTTCTGTAAACCTTCACCTGAAGTACGATAAAAAAAACTTAAAAAAAATTTTTTTTAAATCAATTGGCTTCCTTTACACCAACAAAGAGAACCTCGAAGAGGAAATCACCAAATCAATACCATTTACAATAGCTCCCAAGAAGAGTAAATACTTAGGAATAAATCTAACCAGAGATGTGAAAGATCTATATGGAGAAAACTACAAGACACTACTGCAAGAAACTAAAACAGACCTGCGTAAGTGGAAAAAATATACCTTGCTCATGGATAGGTAGACTCAACATAGTGAAAATGTCAATATTACCCAAAGCAATCTACAGATACAATGCAATCCCCATCCACATTCCACTGGCATTTTCTAACGAGATGGAGAAACAAATCACCAACTTCATATGGAAAGGAAAGAGGCCCTGAATAGATAAAGCATTACTCAAGAAGAAGAACAAAGTGGGAGGCCTTACACTACCTGATTTTAGGACCTATTATACTGCCACTGTAGTCAAAACGGCCTGGTACTTGTTCAACAACGGATACATAGACCAATGGAAGAGTTGAGAATCCAGATATAAGCTTATCCACCTATGAGCAGCTAATATTTGACAAAGGCCCGAAGTCCACTAATGGGAGAAAAGACAGTCTCTTTAACAAATGTTGCTGGCATAACTGGATATCCATCTGCAAAAAACTGAAACAAGACCCATAACTCACACCATGTACAAAAGCTAACTCAAAATGGATCAAAGACTTAAATATAAAATTGAAAACGATAAATATCACGGAAGAAAAAATTGGGACAACGCTATGAGCCCTAATCCATGGCATAAACACAATACGAACCATAAGTAACAATGCACAAGCTCCAGAAGAGAGACTAGATAAATTGGAGCTCCTAAAAATCAAATACTTATGCTCATCAAAAAACTTCACCAAAAGAGTGAAAAGACAACCTCCAGACTGGGAAAAAAATTTTGACTATGACAAATCTGATCAGCATCTAATCTCTAAAATCTACAAGATACTGCAAAACCTCAACAACAAAAAGACAAATAACCCAGTTAAAAAATGGGGCTAAGAATATGAACAGGCACTCACCAAAGAAGATATTCAGGCGGCTAACAGACACATGAAGAAATGCTCATGATCATTAGCCATTGGAGAAATACAGATCAAAACTACAATGAGATATCATCTCACCCCAACAAGGCTAGCCTTAATCCAAAAAAAAAACACAAAATAATAAATGCTGGAGAGGTTGTGGAGAGACTGGGACACTTATACACTGTTGGTGGGAATGTAAAATGCTACAACCATTTTGGAAATCGATTTGGCGCTTCCTTAAAAAGCTAGAACTAAAAGTATCATACGATCCAGCTATCTCGCTCCTTGGAATATATCCTAGAGAAACAAGAGCCGTCACACGAATTGGTATATGCTCACCCACATTCATTGCAGCACTGTTCACAATAGCAAAAAGATGGAAGCAACCTAGGTGCCCATCAGCGGGCGAATGGATAAACAAATTATGGTATATCCACACAATGGAATATTACACAAAGATAAAGAACAACGATGAAGCTGTGAAACATCGTATAACATGGTGGAAGCTGGAACTTATTATGCTGAGTGAATTTAGTTAGTCACAGAAGGACAAATACTGTATAAGACCACTATTATAAGAACTCAAGAAAAGGTTTGAACACAGAAGAAAACATTCTTTGATGGTTATGGGAGTGGGGTGGGAGGGTTAGGGTTATTCACTAACTAGATAGTAGATAAGAATCTTCTTAGGCGAAGGGAAGGACAGCACACATTACAGGGGAAGTCAGGACAACTGAACTAAACCAAAGCTAAGAAGTTTCCTGAATACAATACAATACTTTGAGAGACAGAATAGCAGAGGTAGGGCGTCTAGGGACCATGGTTTCAGGGGACATGTAGGTCAATTGGCATAACAAAGCTTATTAAGAAAGTGTTCTGCATCCTACTTTGATGAGTGGCATCTGGGGTCTTAAAAGCTTGCAAGCAGCCATCTAAGATACATCAATTGGTCCTAACCACTTGGAGTAAAGGAGAATGAAGAACACCAAAGACACAAGGAAAGTATTATCCCAAGAGACAGAATGGGCCACATAAACCAGAGACTTCATCAGCCTGAGACCAGAAGAACTGGATGGTGCCGGGCTACCACCAATGAATGTCCTGACAGGGAATACAACAGAGGGTCCCTGATGGAGCAGTAGAAGGATTGGGTGCAGAACTCATATTCTAGTAAGAAGACCAGACTTAATGGTCTGACTGAGACTGGAGGCTCTCTGGAAAGCATGGCCCCTGGACTCTCTATCAATGCAGAACTAAAACAATTTCTGAGGCCAACTCTTCAGACAAGAATTGGACTGGACTGTGGAACATAAAGTGATACTTGTGAAGAGTGTGCCTCTTAGTCAAGTAGATAAAAGAGACCAAAGGGGCAGCTTCTGTCCAGAGGTGAGATGGGAAGGCAGAGAGAGTTAGAAGCTGGTTGAATGGTCATGGGGAATCAGGGGCGGAAAGGAGGAGTGTGCTGTCGCAGAATGGGGTGAACAATTAGGGTCTCATAACAATACGTTTAATAATTTTGTATGGGAAACTCACTTGAAATGTTAAACTTCATTTAATTACAACAATAAAAAAAAAGAAATACTTAAACAAGATAAATTCATAAATGTAAATTATCCCAAGAGGAAGCATGATGTGTTAAATACACATGGGATAATTAATTCGTTTGTTATATATGCACACCAAGGAAGCTCACAGGGGAAGCAGGTAATGAGCCCAGCTTCTTAGTAATTATGGAATACAAGAAATTCAATGAAGACTTCAACACTTATGTTTATCACAGGTAATTTATCAGTCACCCCACGGTCAGTCTTCTCACCCACATAAGGGACGATTGATATTAAGCACAGCGAGTGGCTCATGCTTTCTGATTGTTACCTTCTTGAAAAGGGGAAATACAGCCCAACCAAATCAACACTGTGGGTCTAAGAGTTACAAAACTAGTGTTTACCTGATTTAAAAGCAATAACCATGCTATTTGGTAACGTTATTAATCTTGGGTTTGTATTAGCTTAAAAATACATACACACACATAACCCTTGTTATTGATAATGGGATTCTGCTTGATTTTTATATTGGGGAACTAGTTGATCCTCTTGGGGGAAGGAAGTCTTTTATTTCTGCAATTTCAGTCAACAAGTTCTCGCTCATTAATTTCAGGAGAGTATACAGAACTTAAGGAGTCCTGGTGGCGCAGGGGTTAAGTGTGCGGCTGCTGAGTAAAACGTTGGTGGTTTGAACCCACCCAGCCGCTCTGCGGGAGAGAAGACCTGGTGATCTGCTCCTGTAAAGATTGTCTTTGTTGTTGTGTGCCCACAAGTCTTTTCTGACTCACGGCAACCCTATGGTTCAGAGTGGAACTGCCCCACAGGGTTTCCTAGGCTGTAATCTTCACAGGAGCAGATTGCCGGGTGTTTTCTCCCCTGGAGCCACTTGTGGGTTCAAGCTGCTGATCTTTCTTTGGGTTAGCAGCCAAGTGCTTAACCATTGCGCTACCAGGGCTACTTCCCATAAAGAGTACAGTCTAGAAAACCCTATGGGGCAGTTCTACTTGTCCCTGTGAGTTGGAATTGACACAATGCCACCCAACAACAACAACATACATAACTTAGTCCTCTAAGCGGCACAGTTTGCGCTTGACTACAAAAGGAAAGGTTGTTTCGAACCCACCCAGCGGTACCATGGAAGAAAGGCCTGGTGATCTTTTGTTAAGATTACACCCAAGAAAACCGTATGGAGCAGATTTCCTCTGACACTCATAGGGTTACCATGAGTCGGAATCGACTTAATGGCAATGGGTTTGGTTTGCTTTTTTTTAATACATTGCTTAGCATTTTTAAAGGACCATCTTTCCAGTAGAGCACAAGGAAATAGAATTTGGGGGGCTGATTATAAAATTAACATGTAAAATACAGAAAAGAAAAAGAAAAGTTAAACCAGTCATAATTTGCTACCCAGGCACAATCACTATTACACTGATAGGGATGTATTTCTTTCCAACCACTTTTTGGGAGTGGTGTGTAAATATACATGGTTTTTCTGCATAGGTATTCAGTAACCTGCTTATAACATGAGTATTTCCTTATGTTATTAAATATTATTTTTTAATCTATTTTAAAATTTTGAAATAATTATATATTTACAGATAGTAAAGTCCCATATACCCTTCACCACATTTCCCCAATGGTTACATCTTATATAACTGTAGTCCAATATCAAAATGAGGCAACTGACGTTAGTATAATGTGTGTATATGTCATTTTATCACGTGTAGCTTCATGTCATCACCACTGCACAGATACAGAACAACACACGTAACTTGGGCCTGTAGGTGGCGCAAACGGTTTGCACTTGAATACGAACCTAAAGGTTGGTAGTTCAAACCCACACGGCAGTACCAGGGAAGAAAGGCTTGGTGATCTGCTTCTGTTAAGATTACAGCCAAGAAAACCCTACAGAACAGTTTTACTCGGACACACATCACCACAAAGCCTTCCCTCTACTACCCCTTTATAGTCATACCCATTTCTCTGTCCCCCACCATCCCCAACCCCTGACAAGCAACCACTAGTGTGTTCTCCATCTCGATAATTTTGTCATTTTGAGAACGTTATCTAAGTGCAGTCCTATAGTATGTGGGGAAACCCTGGTGGTGCAATAGTTAAGAGCTACAGCCACCAATCAAAAGGTCAGCAGTTCAAATCCACTAGGTGCTCCTCGAAAACCCTATGGGGCAGTTCTACTCTGTCCTATAGGGTCGCTATGAGTTGGAATCTAGTTGACGGCAACGAGTTTGGTTTTTTTTTAATAGTATGTGATCTTTTGATAACATAACGCCTTTGAGATCCATCCTAATTGTCGCATGTCTTTAAAGTTTGAAACTTTTTAGTGTTGAGTAGTATTCTGTGGTATGGTATAGATGTACCACAGTTTGTTTAACCATTCATCCACTGAAGAACATCAGGGTTGTTTCTAGCTTTTGGCTATCACAAATAAAGTTGCTATGAACAATTGTGTAAAAAAATAAAACCCAGTGTTCTTGGCCCTCATTCCCATTTCCCAGGCCCTCACCCAGGTTTTCTTCCTACTGGCAAGTTCAGAAGCAGTAAATCAGATGGAGAATCCTCCCTAAATAAACCTAAATGCTGACTCTCCCTAAATAAATAGAGGAGGATAGACTCCACTCTGAGATGAAGTGGCCTCTTTCAAATCCTCAGGAATGAACAGTTAAAACGTGACTTTAAAAAAATGTGACCTAACATTTAAGAGACCTTGGACTGGAAATGTTTTCCTTCACAATCTGCTCTTCTTATATCACCAGGCTGTAAGGGTCAAATGAGATAACATGAAAGCGTTCCAGAGACAATAAAAAAAAAAAGAAAGAAAAAGGAAATGGAGTTATTTTTTCTGTTAAGATTGGTATCACCACATAGGATTTGAATCTGGTGTCAGTTAAGTTTGGAAATATGATTTTAATGCCTTTTTGTTGTTGTTTTTTAATAAATTTTTTATGTTGGAATAATTTTTGGTTTACAGAAAAGTTGCAAAAGTAGTACAGTAAGTTCCCATATGCCTCTCATTTGTTGCTGTTAACCACTGTTGAGTTGGCCCCTGACTCATGGTGACTCTATGCACAATGGAATGAAATGCTGCCCGGGGCAGTAGATCGCCATGCCATTCGTTCTTCCTAGTCCATCTTAGTCTGGAAGCTCCACTGAAACTTATTCAGCATCATAACCATTCACAAGCCTCCTTTGCAAACAGGTATTGGCTGTGCATGAAGGGCCCAGAATCGAACTAGATCTCCTGCATGAAAGGAGAGAATTCTACCACTAAATCACCAATGCCCCCATCCCTTAGTTTCTTCTAACGTCTTACATCACCATGGTACCTTTGTCAAAACTAAGAAACCAACACTGGTATATTACTATTACCTAACTTTCATGTTTTATTCAGATTTCATCAGTTTTTACACTAATGTCCTTTTTTCATGAACTTGACAGTGTAAAGGAGTACACTCTGGCATGTCGTTGTTGTTAGTTGCTGTTGAGTAGATTCAGACTCATGGAGACCCCATGCGTACAGAGTAGAACTGCACTCCATAGTGTTTTCAAGGCTATGACCTTTAGGAATATAGCCAGGCCTTACTTCTGAGACACCTCTGGATGGGTTTGAACCTCCAATCTTTTGGTTAGTAGTCCAATGCTTAAACATTTGTGCCACCCAGGGACTCTTACACCCAGGTATACTGGTCAGGTAGTTTTTAGAATGTCCCTCAGTTTGGGTTTGTCTTATGTTTTTCTCAATATTTTTTTGTTGAATCTTATTTAAGCAAAATTTTCACCCAAACTTCTACTTTGAACTGCCCTGGTTTTTATCTAGAATGGTCCATTAAAAATAGGTCCCAATAACAGCCACAGAGAATTAAATGGATCTTGGTAATTAAGTTACTCCATTGTTATTGCTGTTAGCTGCCCTCCAGTTGACTCTGACTCATGGTGACCTTGTGTATAACAGAAGGAAACATTGCCTGGTCCTGTGCCATCTCCGTGATCTTTGATATGTTTGAGCCCATCATTGAGGCTATTGTGTCAATCCGTCTCATTGAGGGTTTTCCTTATTTTCACTGATGCTCCATAAACAAAACAAAAACGAAACCCATTTCCGTCAAGTTGATAGTGACCCTATAGGACAGAGTAGAACTGCCCTATAGAGTTTCCAAGGAGTGCCTGGTGGATTTGAACTTCTGATCTTTTGGTTAACTGCCGTAGCACTTAACCACTACACGACCAGGGTTTCTGAGGCTCCGTAGTTTTCATATAATTCCTTGCTTGTGAAAACTCTAAGTACCCCAGAGATGCTATTACCCCAGATCTCAATATATCCTTGTTAAATCAGTACCAACTGATAGATCGTGTTCACTAATTTTTAATAGATAACCCACAGTGAAACCAGCAGAACTGAGTGTGCAGAAAATGAGTGGTTTAAGAAGGTATGGTATGGGAGTGAATCCGTGTTCTTAATATTAGTACAACCTCAATCAATCATTTATCTGTGTAATGGTTTTAACTTCAAAAATAGCATTTATGCTTTAATCTGTGTTCCATGCAGAAAACGTCATAAATGTAGAAAAAGTATAATATAGGTAAAGTAAGTTATCTTAAAAACGAATTATTTAATCAGTAATACAGTTAAAAAGAAAACAGTGGGAAAACTCAGGGACCCCTCCATCTCTCTCTTTCTCTTTCTCATGAACACACACATACACACACACACCTCCCACCATAATTACTTAATGGGAACTTGGGTAAATGTTCTTAAGTCCAAAACCATAAAAATTACTCCTAAGGGCAAAAAATGGGAGTAGTGATTATTAAATTATTGAAACATTATAGAACTTAATTCCAAAAATGTTAAAAATTTTCAGTTAAATGAACATTAATCTGGAGATCAATAAAATTACAAGAAATAAGGTAGATTTCTTTACTGAATAAGGAGATTAAAGAGAAACACAGTGTGACAGAATCTAGCAAAATAAAGAAAAGTTGTTGGTGTTGTTTTTTAATTCTCACTTTCTTAACTGCAGTTGAGAATTGTTTCTGTGCATTTAAGGAAATTCCTGTCTTCTCCTTACAGCTATAACATTCAGGCAAACCATCTAGAATCAGAAGATCCATGTATTTTAAAAATAAAATATTGTTTCAAGAAAGTATTTTCTGTTAAGCCAAAACAACAAACCCATTGCTGTAGAGTTCATTAGCAACCCTATAGGACAGAGTAGAACTGCCCCATAGGGCTTGCAAGGAGCAGCTGGTGGTTTTGAACTGCCGACCTTTTTAGTTAGCAGCCAAGCTATTAACCACTGGGCCACCAGGGCTCCATTTCCTGTTAAAGCACCATTATCTTTTTGTTATTATGACAATAATAAATTACAATAATAAATTCACATATGCTAGAAGACACAAAAAATATTTCTAGAGGCATCTTGCATTTTGAGAGCTGAAATAAATTTTAATTTTTTAAGGACTCTTTTACCCAAAATATAACAAAAATCAATGTAGAAATAGTATATCATTATCTCCTCTGTGTTTTAACACCACTTTGAATGTACCTCACAGGATTTTCTTCATTGTTTTGTATTAGGTTGAGTCACATGAAATTGCAGATATTCAATCATTTTGACCTACAAAAATGGAAATTTCATATGATTCAACTTAAACTTTAGCAGTTTACGTATTTGACTTGCTCACTAATTGTAAGTAACAAGGGACTATACTATTTGCCTCTCTGTCTCCGGCACCTAATACGCAGGCAAATAACAGACGTACCATAAATGATTACTGAATTTAAATGAGTAGATAAATGAGTTAACTGCTCTCAGAATTCAATACTTCTAAAATAAATCAGTAAAGAATGGGATGTTCCCCTACTTCCTTGGCATGCACCAGGGAAGGACAAATACTCCATTCAAAAGAAAGCTAGGTTTTTATTTTGTTTTGTATTTTTAAGTTGTGTTTAAACAATGGCAAATATCTAGATGACTGGCTATATATTTTACTATTCACGTGTAAATTTTGATTGTGTAGAAACACTTTAAAACTGAGATGTAATTACAGCTATCTAATATCTATTCTTTCTAAAAAAAAAAAAAAAAGCCATTGCCATTGAGTTGATTTTGACTTATCTAGACACATTATAAAACCAGTTGTCTTTGGATCAACTCTGACTCAGGCAGACCTTGTGATCCATAGAGCTTTCAAT
Source organism: Trichechus manatus latirostris (assembly GCF_000243295.1). NCBI lineage: Eukaryota > Metazoa > Chordata > Mammalia > Sirenia > Trichechidae > Trichechus > Trichechus manatus. The sequence goes on from NW_004443995.1 coordinate 1,181,777, forward strand.
GGTTGATTTTTTGGAAGTAGATCACCAAGCCTTTTTTCCTAGGCACCACTGGGTGGACTCAACCCACAGCCTTTCAATTCGTAGTTGAGTGCATTAACCATTTGCACCACCTAGGGACTCCATAGAACATAAAAATAAAAACTAATTCAGTCCTGCCAAATGTTAGGATATAACAAATTTGTGAATTCTTGCACTGAAGTATTTCTAAACTTGTGGAAAATCATATTAATTTCAAAAGAATACATCGGAGAAACCTACCTCTCATTAGAACTAAGGCAAATAGAATAAAGTCATCTTTGGGGAAAACACAATACGCAGCAGGCTGTTGTTTAAACAACCTGAAATTTCTCTTTTTTTTTTCTATTTGTACACTTATAAAGATACCCATATTATCCCACTTCAAAAAAAAATATACTCTTTGTATTATTACTTTGTTGCCTATTGATCTATGTGGCTTTCTGTATGAAACAAAATCTGCTCTATAATAGCTTACAACACAGCAGGTCCATGGGAAAGAGAGCCAAGCCTGGTATCCAGCCCTGGCCGAAAGAGCAGACAACAAAGGTGCTTGGTTAGGGAATTCTGGTGCTCGAGATAACCTGGGAACTTTTTATTTTGGGGCATTGGGGCATTTTAGGAACAATAAAAGCTACCATTTCTGGGGCTCCTACTATGTATATGTGTGTGTGCATATGTGTATATACATATGTGTGTGTGTGTTTGTGTGTGTATATTAAAACAAAACCAAACCCCTTGCTGTCGAGTCGATTCCGACTCATATACCATATATATATTATGTACCATTATTTTAAATACATATTATATACCATATAAGCTATGTTCCATTATTTTATTTATATATATATATAAATATACACACACATATATAAGCCTTAGTGGCACAATGATTGAGCGTTCAGCTGCCAACACAAGGTTGGCAGTTTGAACCCACTAACGGCTCTGTGGGAGAAAAGACAATCTGCTCCCATAAAGATTACAGCCTAGGTAACACTATGGGGCAGTTCTACTCCGTCATATAGGGTTGCTATGAGTTGGAAGGCACACAACAACAAACATGTATATGTACACATATGTAATTTTATATGATCCTTACAACAACTCTGCAAGATAAATATTGTCATCCCCGTTTTACAGATAAGTAAACAGGCTCAGAGAATTTAAGCTATTTGTTTGCATCACTTAACTGGAATCCAGACCTTACTTTCTGCAAAGCCCATTAGTTTTCCACCCAGTGAGCCGCCGCCTGACAGCCTTCCATTCTCCCAGCAAATACTTTCAGGACTCTGCCCAGCATTGTACTAGGCAGTGTGCATTGGCCTTGTGAAGCTTAGAGTGAGGGAGTCATAAAATAGGCAAATAGCTTACCAAATACATATTGCCCAGTAATGATAAAGTGCTATGAAGAAAATCAAAACAATGTTAATGGAATAGCACCTGAGGGCAGCTGCTGTTTAGGTAGGGCTGTCTCGGAGAAGGCTTCTCTGAGGAGGTGCCATTTGAGCAGAACCCTGGATGAAGTAAAGGAGCGAGACGGGCAGTTAGTTAGTTGAGGGAACTGGTGAACAGCAAATATAAAGCTCTCAGGTGGCATCCTTGGGAATGCCCTAATGGGGCACCAGAGTGGGGGCATTCAGTCAAATTATTTTCTGTTAATTTATTTTCAAACAGATCCTGTTCAACCAAATCACCTGAAGCCTCCCAGGTTATTCTCGGGAACCTCTTATTCACCTCTCACTCACAGGGGCTTCTTGTGGGCATAAGAAAACAAGGTAATCAAGTCCCTTACTTTCTATGAATTCCTGCTACTTTGCCAGTTCAGTCACTGCGGGTGAGTGTAACACAGCTTTCTGTGGAATTGTTGCCCTCAGAACCTGGGTGGGCTCTAGGGCTCACTCTAAGCTCTGCAGCTGCCTCTAGAAATCCCAGACAGGCGCATCAGGAGTGAGCTTGATCAGACAAGGAGGAGTGTCTCATAGAGCAAGCCTTTAGGAGAGCAAGCAGTGAAGGAGGGCACTGCCCTTTGTCAGGGCTTTCAGCCATTTTTTAGCAAGCTTCGTATGTCTACAGTGCCTGAGCAGGCAGCAGGTCAGCCTCACAACATGGACCTCGCTTATGCTTTCTTACTCTTGACAGCCAAACCAGAGTTCCTTTATTTATTCAACAAATATCACTGTGCCAGGCTCTGTGCTCAGTTTTGGAGAGTATATAAAGATCAGTAAAATATAATTTCAATTCTCCAGAAGTTCAGGACCTAGTGAGGAAGATATACGACATGATAAATGGCAAATGCCATGAGTGGTACATGGTCTGCATGGTCTAAGTGCGGAAGAGCAAGAGAATACCTGTAGCTGAAGAGGTTAAATGAGACGTTAAAAATGTCTAGAACAGTGTCTGGCACTTAGTAAATATTCACTAAATATCATCTGTTACTATTACCATGATTGACTTCACATAAGATTCTGAGCCAAAGTAGTGTTACCAGATAAAATACAGGACTCCTAGTTAAATTTGAATTTCAGATAAACAGCAACAATGAAATGTTTAGTATAAGTATGTCCCAAACATTGTAAAGGGCACACTTATACTGAAAAACTGTTTGTTGTTTAACTGAAATTCAAATTTCTCTGGTAATCCTGTTTTCATTTGCTAAATCTGACAACTAGGAGAATTTTGCTATGGAGATGAAGACCAGGGAAAGTAAATTAGCATGTCCACAGGCACAGAAACAAGGAAGAAGTAGTACCTTTCACAGCCATGCATGCTCTCCAATGATAATTGTTAACACTTACTGAGTGCTTGCTATGTGCCAGTTAACTCCTCACAAAAACAAGTGTGGTAAGTTATCTCTATCCTCATTTTACAAATGAGGAAACTGAGGCATAAAGAGGTAATGTAACTTGCCCAAGAACAGAGAACTGGGAAATGGTCTAGCCAGGATAATGAACCAAGGCTGTTTGGCTCCAGGGGGCAGCTGTCTTAAGAAGACAGAAGAAACTAATCTGTTAAAGGTAAACTTCTAGAAGGCCTTCAGTGTCAGCCTATCACCATAATCATTGTTTTTTAAAGTCAGATATCCCAACCATAATTCCTACATAAAGTGAAATATCATTTGCAAAATCTCTACTTCACAGTGTGCTATAGCTAGCCTGCCTCAGCCACACCTTCCATATTCCTTTCAGTATTGAAGTAGGAGTATGTCCCCCTGTGTTCTCCTTTGCATTTCAAAATCACCCTGTTTTTGGAACATGGGATCTTCCCCTAACTGCTGGGTGGAGAATGAAATGTTACCTTTGCAACAGCTTATCGGAAGCAAACAAGCACAGGGAGGATTGAGCAAGAATTTCTGGGACTCCAACCTCACAGAAGGAGCAAGACACGTAGGGTGTGTGCACTGGTCTTCTACTTAGGACAAAGGTTATGATTAAGTAAACCTCCCACAGATTTAAATGGGATGGGGACCGGCAGTGAAGGCAAACCTCCTTTCTTTCAGCTGGAGTGCTTCTCATGAGCCAGTTCCACCCTTAGAAAAGATGGTTTCCGTGAGGCTCTTCTGCCTGGTCCTGAGTGTGGTGGGCACAGTATGGGTATGATCCCTCTATTTTCTTTTCTCTCTATCTCTCTGACGTTTATTCAACAAAGAACTTTAGGTCTGAGTCCACCCTACCTCTGTCCTAACACACTCAGCCTTATAATCTCTAGGCCATCAAGGCAAGTTCCTAGATTGGCTTGATACTTCAAGAGTACAGGGTAATGGAATCCCAAGAGTGTATAAATTCACAAGAGAAGCTTTAACGTCTGTAACTCAGTCTTACAACATTGCTTTAAGAAAAAAAAAAAGACGAGAAATCTTTGCCATCTTTGATGCCGTAAAGCTTCAGGGTTTGTAATTATAAATGGTGTTTAATGCCATTATAATGCTAGGTAACAGAACAAAACATTCCTATGATAAGAATTTTTCCCTGTAATTTCTTGCTATTTACCCACAATAAGTGGAACAGTTGGTTTTAGTATAGTTTTTTCTGAAAAGTTGTTTCTGTGTCTTTGAAGACAGAAAATACGAGCTATCCTCAAAAGCATTACATAGCAAAACCACAAGAAGTAAACTGATGAGGCAATGTGGCTATTTTGGAAGCAATTATATTCTTTTTAAGAAACTCCTAATTTTGCAATGATTTCTAAAATTTGTCTCCAGAGAACAGAAGCTTCATTCACAAGGCTTCTAAACCATGACAAATATGTTCAAGAAATTTAGTTACCTCCTGGTTAGTTATCCAGGATGTTAATTATTCTAATTTATTTCTTGCCCTTCACTGCTCATAAACCCTAATACCAGAAAGTAAACAGAAAAAGCTAAAGGTTTTCTAATTTAATTTTCTTCTTTATAGTAAAATAATAAATAAAAACTTTTGTAGCAGTAAAACAAATCATTTGCTAAAGTGATATTTTAGGTTATACATAGGTTTCAATTATTTCACCTTTATCCCTTAGCAGTTATTAATATTGGATATTTTGTCTATTCATTTGCTAAAGTGATATTTTAGGTTATACATAGGTTTCAATTATTTCACCTTTATCCCTTAGCAGTTATTAATATTGGATATTTTGTCTATTATTGTTATTGAACCATTTATTCTGAAATATACTTAAAGTTTTTATTTTCTTTCTTAGATAAAAGGATTGTGCTTATTCCTTTAAATAAATTGTTCTTGATTCCTTGAATTATCATTTGAATTTTTTAAAAAATGAGAACAAGACTGCAAGTGTTAATCAATTACAAGATTAAACTATTCTGGGTTAAAATAACAATCGCATTTTTTTTTTTTTATGTTGGTGATGTGGAATAAAAATAGCTAACACCTAAAATCCACATTCATTCATTAGAATATAAAGCCTAGTTGGAAGAATTATATCTTATTTCACTTTATGGATCAAAATAGAAATTTTTAAAATCTCTATTTCTAATTGTAAGGTATTTAAAAAGTTGTGATACATGGGCTATTATTTTGCTTTCAGTCTACTTTCTGCATTTCAAACAAAAAGCAATCGTTGCATAAGTGAGTATCCTAAAAAGCATTGCTGAGTCTAAATTGGCTGCGTTTGTATCCTTAGTTATATGCTTGCCCAAATTGTTGACCCATCTCTAAAGGTTATGGCTGAAATTTGAAGGAGAGCGGGAGATTATTAGGTAGTGTGGGTTTTTTCCTGCTGAATTTACGGGAGAAAGAACTCTTTGAATTTTCCAACTATTTTTCTATCACCAGACATTAATGAAAATGGAAAGGTAAAACTGACCTAGTTTTGTTGATTCAAATAATTTTCCTTATATAATGAATCCTTTAAAATGTCTACCATTTATTACATGCTTATTTAGTGTCAAGCACAGATAAGAAATTTGTACACCTTATCTCATTTAATTCTCATAAATGGGTATTAAGATTTTCTTTGGAAAGATGAGAAATACAAAGCTTATGGAGGCCCCAAAGCCGGTGGGTGGTGGGTGCTTTTAACCTCTGTGAGAGTCTCCTCTCTGCCTTGGGACCTGCAGGCATACCAGTGTTGTCTCCTCCTTAGCTGGCTAACTGCTCTCACTCTCTCTCATGTGTGTGTGAATCTTTAAAGACTGCAGATACAGGTGAAGTTGAATTTGTAGCTCATGGAGGAGGTGTACGTGGTCCAAGAATTGTGGAAAGACAGCAATCTGCCTGCAAAGAGACAGACTGGCCCTTCTGCTCTGATGAGGACTGGGTGAGCAGTAGGGATAGTGAGTGGGAGGGTCCTTCCCTGTGGTGCTAGAAGTGCTCAGAGACCAGCTGGTTCAGGAAACTTTCCCAATAGGAAATCATCTAATGGTTCCTTATATGCCAAACTAAAGAGGACAGGTGAAAAGAAACCTAGCCTCAAGATCACTGTTTTAATTACCAAAATGACTTGTACCTCCCAAATTGGATCCTTAGTGGGATTATTGGATTGGATTTAAGTTGCTTGTTTAGGCAAGTACTAGGAATCTGAGTATTGTAGCCTCAATATTTCATGGGACCTAATATATGGTCAAAGAGCCCTGATGGCAAAGTGGTTAAGCGCTTGGCTCCTGCTAACTGAAAGGTCGGTGATTCCAACCCATCGTCCACTCCACAGAAGAAAGATGTGGCAATCTGCTTCCCTCAAGATTAACCAAACTCCAAACCCATTGTGGTTGAGTCGATTCAGCCCTGGAAACCCTATGGGGCAGTTCTACTCTGTCCTTAACTGCGTTGCTATGAGTTGGAATCGACCCCACGGCAATGGATTAATATATGGTTAAATGGTTTTTCGATCATCTCTAACCCACTGTCTTAACCACTTTTAAGACAATAGATGATCTGAAGAGATGGGGGAGGGAAGAAACTGGGACAGTATGGAAACCGGCGAATGTTCTGGAGCCAATATAATTTTCCCCTTCACTTTCAGCACTACAAATGTCCATCTGGTTGTAGGATGAAAGGGTTGATTGATGAAGTCAATCAAGATTTTACAAACAGAATTAATAAGCTCAAAAATGCACTATTTGATTATCAGAAGAACAATAAAGATTCTAGTTCCGTGACAAGGAATATAATGGAACTTCTGAGAGGGGAGTTTGCCACTGCCAATAGTAAGTATTACATATTTATTACTTTGAATTTATTAAAAAAAAAAACAGCAAAAATCTTAAATAAATATGATGGCTTCTTATAGCTACTGAGATTTAGTTTCAAAGAACTTAGTGTAGAAACACTTGCCTCTATTATATCCCTGAATTTTAAGGAGGGCCCTTTTTTGTTGTTATTTTTATCACATAAAAAAAGCTTAGTTTAAAATTGTATAAGGTCACAAAGCAAGTCAGAATTTTGGATAGAAGACCAGAATGTACATGTGTTCTTTTCAAGAGAATATACTGACAATGAAATGGACCAGACCCTTTGAGTAGATATTTTTCTTCCAATCTTGCAGAAGAGGACACTGAGAGGTCAAAAGATTGCCCAAAGACACAAAGCCATCATGTGATGGAGCTGGGATCTGAACCCACAGATACCACCCAGCTGACTATGTAGATATTTTTGTATTTAAAATATAGAGCCACGCTCTAGCTTTCTCATAGGACACTCATTTGGAGAAATGTGCTGATTTTTTTTTTTTTTTTCCGTAAAGATGCACATTAGGAATAAGAAACATCAGATTTGCCCTGGGCGTGGGCATTATGTTGATTGTGGCCCCGATTCCTGAACCCTGCCTTAACTCTCTAGAGAGAAAATGAGACTCTCTCCTACTGGGACAATAGGAAAGGCAAACAAGGGTAAGGCCTTTAAAATGAGGCCTTAAATGATTTTTAAACAACAATGACTTTTCACTAAAAGCTATGAAAATTGTATCCTTAGGAGATACTTGAATACTTTAAAGTCAATGGTACAAAACTAGCTGGCAAGGGAGTGATCCTGTTGACAGAGGTGTCGTGAGCGGAGGGGTGTGGGGGGTGGGGCACTTGCCCCAGGGCAAAAGTCCAAGAGGGCACCAGATGAGGCGTGAAATGACATTCCTAGGCGCCACAAATATGATAGGCGCCCGACTGAGGTAGGTGGACAAGACAGGAGAAGGCATTTCTGCTGAAGGTCACTGCTATCAATACCTATTCATCTTGAAATTTGGTGGGGGGGTGCAATTTAGAGATTGCCCCTGGGCACTCCTTACCCTCACTATCCCCTGCTGTTGACCCTACGAACATCTAGGAATCATTTCAAATCTACAGATAGGAGCAAAAATGTCTCAATAAGAAAATTCAGTAATATGTTCAAGTTCCCTAATTAATGACATGATAAAATAATTGGAACGTGATGGAACTGATTGCTTTATCCCCTAACTACACCTTTAAAATTCCAAAGAAACTCCTTCCTCTTTATTTATTTGGATTGCTAATTGCTAACTAGGCATCTTACATGGCATGCAAAGATGACAGCAGGACATAACACTGAACAAAAATCAAATGTCTAATAGATGTGGATTTCACAGAGTACGTGTCCATAAAGACTTTAATCAAAATAAAATGGAGAATATTTATAAGCACTTTTCTTTTTTTGCTGGCTATTACAAGCAAGCAAAGCACTCAGCAGCTACTTCATTACCCACATTTTCTATTTCAGACGATGATAATACATATAACCAAGTGTCAGAAGATCTAAGAAGCAGAATTGAGGTTCTAAAGCGCAAAGTCACAGAACAAGTACAGCGTATCCAGCTTCTGCAGAGAAATGTCAGGGCCCAGCTGGTAGATATGAAACGACTGGAGGTAAGCATGCGGCTCTGAGGCCAGATTTCCTTGTTTTTGAATAGCAGGAAAAAGGAAGGCAAGAATCACTTATAGATGTCTATTATATGTGGAGCTAAGTGTTATATTCATTGCTGCTGTTGTTAGTTGCCATCAAGTAGATTCAGACTCATGGCGACCCCATGTATGCAGAGTGGAACTGCACAGGGGGTTTTTAAGGCTGTGACCTTTTGGAAGCAGATTGCCAGTTCTTACTTTCAAGGTGCCTCTGGATGTGTTTGAACCACAAACCTTTTGTTAGTAGTCCAGCACTTAGTCATTTGAGCCACCCAGGGACTCCTTTATCTACCTACAAAGTAGGTATTTATTATTTTACCTACTCTGCAGATGAACAAGCAAGCTCAGAGATATTAAGTAAATTTTCCAAGGGCCCATGTACAGTAAATTTCAAAAGAAAATGTTGAGTTCCTGTTTGTCTGATTGCAGAGCCCTTGCTCTGTGCATGACACCACCACGCTTCTGAGTCTTCAGCCTCAATCTCACTGAGGATCACTTAATTGGAGTTTCTTTTCAAAGGGAATGGCACCTTACTCTTGATCCATTCTAAGTTTCAGATAAATCCAAGTAACTCCCATTGCTTGTTGTGACTAGCCTTACAGGGAGAAAGGATACAAATACTCAGCATCTCTTCTACTGGATATGCTACATAAATGGAAAATAATGAGTATTGGTTAGTAGGTCTCCAAATCAAAGAAATGAAGCTCGTTTCCAAAAATTAAGTTAACTACCAGGAACTCAACAGATATAGTTTATTTGTTTATATCTACTTTTTCTCTTTATCTTTCTCCCCTTTTTTCTAGGTGGACATAGATATTAAGATCCGATCTTGCAAAGGGTCATGTAGTAGGTCTTTATCTCATGAGGTAAATCTAAAGGACTATGAGGATCAGCAGAGGCAGCTTGAACAAGTCATTGCCAAAGACTTACAGCCCTCTAAAGACAGGCAATACTTACTATCGATAAAAATGAGCCCAGTTGCAGACTTAATTCCTGGAGATTTCAAGAGCCAGCTTCAGAAGGCCCCTCCAGAGTGGAGGGCACTAGTGGAAATGAAGCAAATGAGAATGGAGTTAGAGAGGCCTGGTGGAGATGGGAGTGCCAGAGGAGACTCTGCATCTTATGGAACAGGATCAGAACCTGAAAGCTCCAGGACCCCTGGACGTGGTAGCACTGGACATTGGAAACTTGAAAGCTCTGAACATGGTAGCTCTGGTACTTGGAAACCTGGGAGTTCTGAACCTGGAAGTTCTGCCACTTGGAAGCCTGGGAGCTCTGGATCTGGAGGTTTTGGGTCAGATAGCACAGGACATGGGAACATTAGGCCTATCAACCCACAGTGGGGTGAATTTGAAGAAGTGTCAGGAAGTGTAAGTCCAGGGACAGTGAAAGAGTTCCACACAGGTAAACAAGTCACTTCTAAAGGAGATAAAGAGCTCCTGGTTGGTGGTGAGAAGGTCACCTCTGGTAGCACAACCACCACTCACCGTTCATGCTCTAAAATCATTACTAGGACTCTTATAGGTGCTGATGGTCACAAAGAAGTGACCGAAGAAGTGGTGAGCTCCAAACATGGTTCTGACTGTGGTGACGCAACGGATTTAGACATGTTCCATTCTTTGACTGGCAGAGGTAGCCTGGATGAATTTCGTCTTAGGCACCCCGATGAAGCTACTTTCTTTAAAACTAGCTCAACAGGAAAAACATTCTCAGATTTATTTTCATCTACACTCGAAGAGTTTGGAAGTAAGAGCCAGTCTAGGGGCTCAGAATCTGAGATTTTCACAGACTCTGGGGTACCTGAGCTCCCTTCTGGTGGTAAAACTTCAAGTCACAGCAAACAATCAGTAACCACTAGCGAAACTTTCAGCAAAGGAGGCTCCACATTTGAAACCAAAGCCTATAAAATGGCAGAAGAAACTGGAAGTGAAGACCACAGAAGCGTGCATAGCACCATGAGAAGCCATACTAAAACTCGTCATGCCAGAGGTATCCACACTTCTCCTTTCAGGAAGCCTTCCCTGACCCCTTAGACTAGGCTATTCCTGCAATGTGCTGCCATAGCACCTTGTACTTTTCCCCTAACCTTCTATCACACTCTATTGAAACTGCACCTTTATTTCTCTGATTTTGTTGCTAGACTGTAAGTTCCATGAGGGCAGGGGCTTTGTCTATCATACTCATCTCTGTGTTCCTGAGTGCCTAACAATGCAGAGAGCAGTACTCAATAAATACTTGTTAAATGAATGAACGAATCCTTCTGAAACTTGGTTTTGAGTTTGTTTAACCAAATTCCTTCACCATTCAAAATGTGAACTCTTGCTGTTGTCACTCATTTTATTAATCAGGTTTTTAGTGTGTATCTCAGTTGACATTTAGGTCAGGTTAAAAACAAGCTATATTCCTATTAATTGATGCTTACATATCTTTGCTGGTTATTTGCTTTATGTGCAAGTGAAATTCCAGTTCCACTGAGGAAAATCCCCTCATTTGCATTGGGGTAGGTTCTATCCCAAAGTCAGTGCATCCTTTCCTCAGGGAAGGAAAGAAAAGAAAGCCAGTATCTACCTTCATTTAAACTGGGCCATGCCTATTTTTATAAAGCTAAATGAAAGTAACTTCTTCCAACCAGCTCAATTTTTTTTTTTAGACTGTGATGATGTCCTCCAAACACATCCTTCAGGTGCCCAAAGTGGCATTTTCAATATCAAGCTACCAGGATCCAGTAAGATTTTTTCTGTTTATTGCGATCAAGAGACCGGTTTGGGAGGATGGCTTTTGATCCAACAAAGAATGGATGGATCACTGAATTTTAACCGGACCTGGCAAGACTACAAGAGAGGTTTCGGCAGCCTGAATGACAAAGGGGACGGAGAATTCTGGCTAGGCAATGAATACCTCCACATACTAACCCTAAGGCACTCTGTCCTTCGGGTTGAATTAGAGGACTGGGCGGGCAAAGGGGCTTATGCAGAATATCACTTCCGGGTAGGTCCTGAGGCTGAAGGCTATGCCCTTCATGTCTCCTCCTATGAGGGCACTGCGGGGGATGCTCTGGTTGAGGGTTCTGTAGAGGAAGGGCCAGAGTACACCTCTCACGCAGACATGCAGTTCAGCACCTTTGACAGGGATGCAGACCAGTGGGAAGAGAACTGTGCGGAAATCTATGGAGGAGGCTGGTGGTACAACAACTGCCAAGCGGCCAATCTCAATGGCGTCTACTACTCTGGGGGCTCCTATGACCCGAGGAACAACAGTCCTTATGAGATTGAGAATGGAGTGGTCTGGGTCCCCTTCAGAGGAGCAGATTATTCCCTCAGGGCCGTCCGCATGAAAATCAGGCCACTGGTGACCAAGTAGATTGAAGAGAGTGGGAGAAGGAGCACTGTTATTAAAGTAGGAGGAAAAAAAGTTAAGAATGATAAAACAGTCAAGATTCTTTACAATCCACTAAAAAATTCCCAGGTGCTATTCCGTTTTTCTTTGTACTGTAGCTAAATGTAACTGAGATATATTAGTGCTTTAAAAAATAAAGTTATGTGAGTTTTTAAAATAGCTCTGTGGGTTTTTAAATTATTATAAAGTTATGTCAAGGGACATTCAGTACATCTGAAAGAGAGCGTCAGATGGATATGCCGTTGTGCAACTCTGAGGACATTGTTTTGAAACCTTCCTCCTCTTCCTTCACCACCCAAAGTCATAAAGTCATTGTAAAGTAAAAAATTGTTTCATCCATTCATTTTGAATGATTTTAAAATAATATTTTAAGTCAAAACTCACTGACTTGAATAACGGCTGGCCTTTGAAGAGGAATTTACAGTTTACAAGTATGTTCAACTCTTCTGCTGTTAGCAAGCAAACCCAGGTGTGCAGGAAGAGCGTTCCTTCCTAATAGAAATGAAAATCTGTTCTGCAGGTCTTCCACAGGAGACCATAACACACACTTTCTATGTTTTCCCCCATGGTCTCACCAACTTCTTTCAAAAATATATGAACAAATGCACTTACAATATTTGAAATATTTACAAACATTCCAAAGACATTAATTAGATTTACGCATTGATAAACAATGCCCCCAGAATTTATTTGACTACATTTTTCTACCAACAAAAAAGAGTATTATTCTATGATACATTGGTTGTTTTAAAAAGTAAGACATTTGTTTGAAAACATCTCATTAAATATGATCCATACCAGATTCATACAGTGAAGATATTTACATTAGTCAGATAATTTATTTGATCCAAGTTGCATTTTCAATCTTCTTGACCTTTGCTCCTGACCCAGATTTTTAACTCTTATTCCCCCACAGCAATTATTTTCTGCCTAGTGCATCCCCTAGTGAAAACTACCTGCCATTTACACTTGAAAATGTATTAAAATTTCCCGAGCAATCCATTAAATTTCCCTCACTTAGCTTCTATCCCAAAGTAAGTGTATCCTTTCTATTAGGAAGGGAGGAGGGAAAGAGGAGGAAGGAAGAAAGGAAGGAAAGAAGGAAGGAAGGAAGGAAACAAGCTAGGGCTGGGTCCCAGATCCTGGGTAACAGAGGAGAGGAGAGCATAAGAGCTTGTAAACAAATCATACCACAAAGCCCCAGTATTCTTGCATTCCTTTTGTGGATTGAAAATCCTTGACACAAATAAGTAGTCTTCGCATAATTGAATAAGAACTTCTTCAGAATTAAAACAGCCTTCATTTCTTTCAGGCACCAAAGCTCCATGCTATCTCTATCTATACCCCACTTACTCTCGCATACGTGTCCATGGAATTTGAATTGTAAATAGGAAATATTTTATTTTCCAGATAACCGAGCTGTTAGGGACAGACCCAGGACTCAGAACGAAAGTGACTCTGAATGGGTGGGGTCATTTATTTCTAATGTACTTCAAAGGCTTTGAGTTTATTAGCAAATGATTAGGTAAACCTCTTTTAATTTCATAAGTAATAGCCAATATTAACAGAATCAAGATAATAGGAGAAGATGTAGTTGGAGCCCTGGTGGTGCAGTGGTTAAGAGTGCTGGCTGGTAACCAAAAGGTTGGCAGTTCGAATCAGCTGCTCCTTGGAAACCCTATGGGGCAGTTCTGCTCTGTCCTATGGGGTCGCTATGAGTCGAAATTTTGTTGGTAATACTTTACCTTTAACCTACTTCCCGTCTTACTGAAATTAACTCTCATTCACCCTGAAACCCATTTCGACTTGGTTGTCACTGTTCCCTCTCTCCTGAAACCATTACGCCACTAGGGCTCCTCTCTTGAAACTGCTCTCTTTAAAGTCAACAGCAACTTTGTAATTCTAAATTAATGCTCTAACGTTCAAGCCTCTTCCTATTTGGTCTCTCTTAAATATCTGTTACTATTGCACTAATTGTACCTGTTGAATCTTTTTCTTTTGGTTTCTCCAGTTCTACTGCCTCCTGTGTCATAAAGATGGCGTTTTTTTGTTTTTTTTAACCGTCAGTTTCTTTCCAGACCACTCTTTAAGTATAGGGGTTTCTCATTCCAACTCATTTTTATCGGTTAGGATTAGGTTTGGCCCATATGGCTTACACAAGGCAGAAACTTATTTCTTGTTCACAGAATAGTCTAAAGGCATAGTCTTTAGGAAGCCATCATCCTAGTGAATGACTTTTATCCTCAAGGTGGAATGGTGTCCTTGAGGCAGGCTGGAAGAAGGAGGAAAGGCAGAAGAGAAAAAGTGTAGCTTCTCTTTTTTAAGGAATTTTCCTGGATATATAACACCTCCACTTGTATCCCATTAGCCACTTATTCACATAGACATACCTAGTTGCAAGAGAGGCTGAAACATAATGACTTTTAGTTTGGGTACAAGACTATCCTAATTAAAATTAGAATTCTGTTAATGAAGAGGAGAGGGAGAATAGATGTTGAAGTAGGCAATTAGCAGTCTTGGTCAAACCATCTTTTCTCACTCTATGGTGAGTACACTTTCTCCTTGGTTGATCTGCCTATCACCGTGACTTCAACAACCAACAATAGGATGATGCTAGACAAATCCAAGACTCTAGCCCTGACCTTCATATTCATACTTCTAACTCATACTGATCATATTCAGTTAGCTATTTCCCATTAAACTGGCTAAGACTGAACTTACTATCTTCCCATTAGAACCTATTGCATCTTCTGTATTTCTTATCCTAATCAGAGGCATCATTAGCCCTCTAGTTTCCTAAACTAGAAAACTTAGGCTCCCCTTCAGCTTCTGCTTTACCCCTAGTCCCCATATCCAATCCATTCCCAAACCATGTTCTACTGTAAAGATGGCCTCTCCTCTCTAACCACACTTCCATGCTTTTATGTTAAGCTTTTATCTTTTCACACTTGGGCTGTTTAAGGGACTCTTGTCACATTGCTGCCAGTCTCCTGCTTGTTCATGCTCCACGAGGTTATCTTCCAAAAAATAAATGCAATGAGCATTCTCCTGAATAAAGTCTTCTTTTAAGGGAAGGTTAAAACTTCTTAACTTTGTATATAAGCCATTTCACAAACTGTTTCCTTTTCAACCTCTGCAGTCATTCACTCTATACTTCAATTACATTGAATTTTCACTGGCATCTGAATACGAGGTCTTTTAATGATTCTGTGCGTTTTCATATTCTGCCTAGAAGATGCCGCTTCATCCCTTAAGAAACAGCTCAAATAATGCTCCTTCTGCAACGTCTTCCCTAATGCCCAACCAAGCAGAATTTATAACCCTTGTTCATACCTCAAAAATAACAGTCTATCCCTAACTCCAACATATCTGTTGAAGTTTATTATGGAACTAGATTGTGAATTCCTTTAGGGAAGAGGTCATTTTTGTAATGTTTCCTGTCCTATTTAAGAATGTCTCATCCACTCCAAGATTATAAGGGTAAGTAAAAAACTTTTTTTCTTTTACAATTACGCATTTAATTTATTTGGAGTTTATTTTACTATGTTATGAACAACAACTACAACAACAAACAGAAAACTCATTGCCATCAAGTTGATTCCAACTGATTGCAACCCCACATGCTATGAAGTAAAACTTCTCCATAGGGTTTTTTTGGCTATAATGTTTAAAGTCAAGGCCTTTCTTATTTAGCTCCATTGGGTGGGTTCAAACCATCAATCATTAGGTTAGCAGTCATGCACAAACATTTTGCACCACCCAGGGGCCTTTAATATGTTATGAAGCAGGGCTCTCATCTTGTTTTTTTATAGTTGGATAGCCAGAATCACTTGTTAAAGAAAGCATTCTTTGCCCATGGAATTGAATACCAATTTTGTTGTCTCACAATTCTCTTGGATCTATATATAGACTTTCACTTCTGTGCTTATATTTCCTTACTCATCTTTAAAATTACACATTTATAAATTACATGCTTTAAAATATACATAAACATATTTAAAATTAATAATTAAAAGAAAGTTAATAGTTGAAAAATGACTCATTCTTACCCCCTAAAAATGTAACTAATTAGAAATTAAGAAAGGCTCTTCTAAGTAGCCCCTAGAGAAAAAAGAAGTGAAAATTTAAAGTACAATTTTTCTAGACTAAAAAAGTTGACGAGGGGAAGAGAATATAGTACTTCATCCAAAACTATACTCAAAAATTTCATGGTATGAAATTGTACCTAAAACCAAACCAAACCCACAGCCTTTGAGTTGATTCCAAGTCATAACAACCCTATAGGACATAGTAAAACTGTCCCAGAGGGTTTCCAAGGCTGTAAATCTTTACGGAAGCAGATTGCCACATTTTTCTCCTTTGAAGCCACGGGTGGGTTTGAACCATCGACCTCTTGGTTAGCAGAACTGCCTGACTTTGGGTAGCAGCAGAACACTTTAACCACTTTGCCACCAAGGCGCCTATGAAATTGTATATAGGATTATTTAAATATTCTATATCTTTTCTTATTTTAAATAATTAACCTATCATTCTAAAATATATATATGTATGTATACACACAGTCATATTTGTGTGTGTGTCTATATGTGTATATTTAGGCCTTGCTCTGTGGTTTTGCATATGTGTGTGGTCTCTTTGTAGTCTAGAAGTTTTGCTTTGTGTAGTTGACTATGGTATTTTCTAATGCATGAAAATCTATGACCATTATGTCTTTTCCATGGGATTTTTTATCATAACATAATGTCTTTTTTTTTCTTTTCATACTTTTGGAGTTGAATCCCACCTTGTCTAATTAAATATTGTCATCACATCCACTTTCTTTTTCTTTGCATTTGCCTAGTTATTTTTGCTTGTTCCTTGATTTTCAACATTTGTGTATCATTTTATTTGGAAGACTTTTCTAGATATAAGAAATAATTTTTAAGTCAATTTTATTTTACATTTACTTTTTTCCTTTACATTTTTTCCCTTTCCTTAACTCTTTGCATGCCCCTTTATTTTCAAATTTTATCACTTTATTTAGAAGATTTTGTTATAAATAATAGATGAATTTTTAGAAATCCAATTAGATTTTATACTTTTTAAATTTTGTTGTTGTTTTCCATTTTCTTAACTGCTCACTTACTCATGTTCCTCCTGTATCCCCCTTGATCTGAAAGTTCTTTTTAGGTTTTCCATTTCAAAATAACCCCTAGTTGAATGAATGAATAAGTGAATGGATACATGAATAAAATAAATACAAATGTGAGAGTATTGCCAGGAAATTTCATGGCATTTAAATATTTCTGCTGGAGAAGAAAATGCTGAATTAAGGGTTTTGATCTTGAGTCAGGAAAGCAAAACTATTCAACTATATTTTAATATTACGTCTAGGTAACGCACTCTTGGTCTCTCAGCCTGGAGCTGGCTTTTATGTTTTCCCTTGGTACACCACCGGAAGGAGGGAAACCTTTCAATTAATGCCTCTCGTCTTAAGTGCAGGAACTGCAGTTTATATCCAGTACTTAGTACAGGACCTGGGACAGAGTAATGGCCCAATACATTTTTGTGAATTAAGGAATCTAAGTGTTCAAAGGAAGTTTAAAGATCATCTGTTTGAAACTCCTTTTGAATGCATAAATCTCCTCTACAGTTGGTGGTGTTAATTAAGTTAAAATGTTATTTTCAATTTTTATTGAAATAAATTATTTACATTTTGATTCATTTATTCTGTTAACATGCCTGCTATAAGTTTCTGAAAACTCTTTGAAATAAAGCATTGCAATTTCCCAAAAAATATTTTAAGGACTCATTTAATAGATAATTACCAGAGTTATTTTAATATAGGTGAGACATTTTTATACAGTAAAACCTGCTAAAGCTGGAACCTGTGTAAGGTGAAAACCTGTCAGAGAAGGAACACTCAACTATTTTCCACTAAGATGAGTGAAAGTAAATTGGTAAGACTGCACCCTGTCAAAGGCGGAAAACTCGCCAGACCCAGAAAAATAAGGCAGTCCCGTTGAGTTCTGGCTCTCGCAGGTTTCACTATAAATTGATTTTTTTTCAGATAAGAAAATAGAAGCTTAAGGAAGCTAAGTGATTTGATGATAAGGAACACACCTCAGGATGAAACTTACAACCTGGTTCTTACAGGCTCTAAAGCACTTAACGCGCCAAAAAAAAAAAAAACACCGTTACCATTAAGTCGATTGGGACTCAGGGCAACCCTGTACATCATTTATTATGGCTCCTGGGATAATGCTACTGTAGTTCATATATTAGCATGAGACTACGGGATATAGCATTTATTTTAAGTTATTTTCCCAAGTGTGGATGGATTTTAGCTGATTTAATTGTACAGGTTCTTCTTATGACCAACAAAATATATTTGAAAGCTAATTAGCTGATGCTGACGCAGCTGGTGATGGACTCTTCCTTTGAATTCTCTCATCTCAAATCATGTCTAGAAAAGTCGGAAGGAAACAGCACCATATAAATATCAGTCCATGCAGGGTGCAAAAAAAATCATAAATTAAATATTTTTTTGTACCTGAACAAAGTAACACAACAGTTACTATTATTCACTGAAACAGTTTGAGAAGTAGCAACACATTTAGGTTTTGGTATCCATAAAAATAACATAAGTTGTATGAAGCTAATACAATTGGAGCAGAAACCATTTAAGAGATATCTTGAAAGAGTCTACACTTTATTCATTTATTTGTGTATTCATTAACTCATTTATTCTCTCCTTTAAATTGAATTTCAAGTACTTGATAAATCTCATTTAAGGGGAAAAATCCTTAATTAGTCTGGTAAGGGAAAAGGCCTCAAACATCACAGAAGCAAGTAATGTCATGAGGAATTTGCACTTGAAGAGGAAATTCAAATTAATTCTTAAACAAGAGCTGGCCACCATTTCTTCCATTTCCACATAGTAAAAGAGCAACACTTTGAAACCACAGAGGAAAGATAACATATTTGTCACCCTGCTCAGTAGTCCTCAACTTAAAACGACCTGCCAGGTTTGAGCTGAGAAATGCTCAGCTATTGAACAGTTGTCTCCCTGTTTCATCAGCTCTTTACTGAAAGCAGGCATATGTTGATTGCAAAAGAACACTCTGGAAAATACTTGCTAAATCCGCTGTTACTCCATCCCCCACGGTTCCATGACCTCAAGTTTGCATGCCCATATAAGCTGTTGCAAAATGGCATTACAAATATCTCCTTTTCAGAGATAAAACAAATGTAGCAAACAATTCATGAATCTAGGTAAAGGGCATAGAGGTAATTATTGAACAATCCTTGCAACTCCTTTGTAGGTCTGGAACTTTTGAAAATAAAAAGTTGGGGGAGAAATAAATATAATTCAGTCAAAAAACAAATGATAGACTTCTGCCTTTTGATCTCATTTTAGTTGGGAAAAGGAGAAAAAAGGTATAGTGGTTGATAGTGGTACCTGTGGGGATATATGCCATTTAAACATGTCTACACTATTGACAACTGCAGCCCCCACAGGCCTCTATGCTGTGTACGTCATGCTGGAGACTTGTCAGCGATGAGAAAGAGATTAGGCACGGCTTGTTTTCCTGAACCTATTGTCCTGTTACTGATTGGCTTGTTTACCTGAATTCCTTCTCCCTTGCCCGAAACTTATTGTTACTCACCCAAAGCCCATTGTTCTGTTATTTGCTTCACTGCTTGCTGTATTGACTATAAAATAAACTCCTGGGACTGAAGCTGGGGTTCGACTCCTCAGAGCGACCCTCCTGGCCCCACTTCTCTGTAAGAGTTGTGGCATTGGTTATTGTCTCTGCCACCCCGACAACCATCGCCGCTGCGACAGGTACCAGTTAAGATTATTTGCCTAAGTATATGACTCTCCCAGTCTCATCAGCTGGAGAATAGAAGATTTGAATGAATAGAAGGTAATAGTGTGTTCCCAACTGCTATCCTGCATTCATGAAGAATAGCCACTAATATATACAAAAGATAATTAGAAAATTGGGGAAATGACATAAATAGGCAATTCACAAAAGAAGATAGTCAAATGGCCTTTAGACATTTAAAATTTTTTTACTGTACTAGTATTTAAAGATATGAAAACTAAAGTCATTGTTAATATTTTAATTAAAATGCTTAGTGTTAGTGAGGGCAAAGAAAAATAAAAACTCTTTGTAATTCTGTGTGTCAGTGGTAAACTAGTGCAACATTTTGGAGGGATATTTGTATATTAGAATGCCAAAAAGCCTTTATTTCTTCCAGAAATTCTGCTTCTAGGGATTTGTCCTAGAAGGAAATAAAAAGATATATGCAAAAAAGTTTATGTAGAAGGATGCTAATTTCAGTATTATCTTCAATTGAAACAAACTGCAAAAATCTAAATGTCTAATGACAGGGACTTGCTTAGATAAATTAGAGTATATTCATATGATATAATATGGCTATTAAGAATCATATTACAGAAGATAACACTATGCTAAATAACATGGAAATGTTTTCATGATAAATTATGAGTTGAATTGTGTGTCTCCCCAAAATGTGTGTCAACTTGGATAGGCCATGATTCCCGGTATTTTGTGGTTGTCCGCCATTTTGTGATCTGATGTGCTTATCCTATGTGTTGTAAATCCTAACTTCTATGATGTTAATGAGGCAGGATTAGAAGCAGTTATGTTAATGAGGCAGGACTTAATTTACAGGATTAGGTTGCATTTTGAGTCAATCTCTTTTGAGATATAAAAGAGAGAATGGAGCAGAGAGGAGAGGGACCTCACTACCACCAAGCAAGAAGAGCCAGGAATGGAGCACGTCTTTTGGACCCAGCATCCCTGCACTGAGAAGCTCCTAGACCAGGGAAAAATTGATGACAAAGACCTTCCTCCAGAGCCAACAGAGAGAGAAAGCCTTTCCCTGGAGCTGGTGCCCTAAATTCAGACTTCTAGCCTCCTAAACTGTGAGAGAATAAATTTCTTAAGGCCATCCACTTGTGGTATTTCTGTTATGGCAGCACTAGATAACTAAGACATGATACAATTTGAAAAAACTGATATTAAAACATTATGTATAGTATGACAAAAAGAATATAAACCAAGATATTAACTGTTTTTCCTTGTTAGTGTTGAAATCATAAGTGGCTCTAATTTTTTCTATATTTCCCCAAATGTTTAAAAAGAATACTTACTACTTTTATTACTTAAGACCACAATCGATGTTGTTAAAATAAATAGAAATTATTCCATTTGCCATATTTATTCATAACTATGTGCCAGCACCTTGCTACTTGGAGCAGAGTTGAGCAACAGTGTAAGTTCATGCAGGAAGCATCAAATCACATGCAACAGTGAGGCTTGTTGTTAGTTGCCATTCAGTCCATTCTGACTTATGGTGACCCCAAGTTTGCAGAGTAAAACTACTCCATAGGGTTTTCAAGGCCATAATCTTTCAGAAAAAGATCACCAGGCCTGTCTTCTGAGGTACTTCTGGGTGTGTTTGAACCTCTAACCTTTCGGTTAGTAGTTGAGTGCTAGCCATTTGTGCCACTGTTATAGGGACTCTATAACAGTAAGGGAGAGGGACGAAATTCAAAAATCAAATTTTCAGCTCTATATACAAATGCTAGGTAGCATCTTAAATTTTTTTCTAGACATCAAAAAAATGTAAAATATGTTGAAATAGCAAATGTTTTGTTACAAATACTTATAGTTACCATGGTAAGAAAAAACAAAAAAACACCTGGCACAGGCGTTTTTAGCTATCCTACCTTCCTTCATATGGTAGGCCAGGCATGGAAGGGGTGTGAATTAACAGGTTAGCTTAGAGAATCACCTGAGACCAAGAGGAATCAGTCTCAGCAGTTTTAGTATTTGGAGACCATGTCGTTAAACCCAAGTCCAGTCTTAAACATAGGCAGTGGTCACTTAGGAAGTCTCAGTAACTTCACGGTATCCCCTTCCTCAAAATACTATCTCATGGTCACCATTTCAGTAAAACATGTTCTAGGAAAGAAAGACAAAGGGAATCCCAGATGAATGCAAATGTAGCCTATATCAGTAGTTCCAATATCCAGCCAGTGATTAGAATCTCTTGGGGACATTTATTTTAAAATAGAGATTCTTAGGCTCTACCCATGTAGATACTCTGATGTAATAAACCTGGGTTGGGGCCAGGGAATCTGCATTTTAAACAAGCTCTATAGGTGGTTCTGATGATTGGCAGACAAGGTATTAGGTGTGTAATGGTTAAACAGAATTGTCTGCTGAGCTAGGGCAGCTGGTGTTGTGTCACATCATCCATATTTTTGCCCCATTTGGGGAAATCTGCTCAGCTTAAAAGACAATCCCTTAATTAACGTTGGTTAGTTGATTCCCTTGGTTCCTAAATGCAAAGAAACTGGAAATGTATGGCCTAAGTGCATAACCCCTTTATAGTTTTCTGTGTACAATCAGTCTTAAATTAATTGTATCACAAAATATATTATAGTTCTCTCTCCATATTTGGGGTCAAAAACTTTCAACTTATCTATTATCTTCATAAGGTCATGAGTTAAATAAAATGTTTAGATACTTTTGTGTATATTGGGAGAAGGTACCTTATTATTATCTTCAGAATTATGGTGTTTGAATGGGTGTCACAGCCCCTCACACGGAGCACCATCTGTTGCAGTGGCGGCGAATGTCGGGACGGCGGAGACAGTAACCAAACACAACTCTTACAGAGAAGTGGGGCCAGGAGGGTCACTCTGAGGAGTCGACCCCGGCTTCAGTCCCAGGAGTTTATTTATAGTCAATACAGCAAACAGTGAAGCAAATAACAGAACAATGGGCTTTGGGTGCGGGCAAGGGAGAAGGAATTCAGGTAAACAAGCCAATCAGTAAAGGGACAATAGGTTTGGGAAAACAAGTCGTGACAAGTCTCAACATGTTGGGGACAAGTCTGAACATGCTGTGCAGCATAGAGGCCTGTGGGGGCTGCAGTTGTCAATAGTGAAGCCACGTTTAAATGGCATATATCCCCACAAATGGGCAAAATCAGATAAGTAGAACTCCTTACTGAATGATATCTTAAGAAGGCTTATTCTTTCTAGACAGACTTACATGTTACATATTACCCAAGAGTGCTCTGAGTGTTTCTGCTACTTGTATATTAACTCAGAGTTGATGATGCAATTACCTAGTTTATATCATCTAAACTAAATCTGTGGTTTTACTTCCATCTCTAGGAATTCATTAGTTCTTCTGTGTGTTCACAGAGGGTTGGGGAAGGTCTGACATATAGAGCTCTGGACTGGGCTCCTGCCACCCCCCACCCAGCCTTGACTCAATAGGCTTTTGATACTCTCAGCCTCACCTCAAAAGCTGTACTTTCATGTATTTTGCATATTAACTTTCTGTGTGTGCCTTTATTGAAAAATGGGTTCTATGTATTTCAAATAGTGATATCCAAGATTTTCATAAGGAGTTCTGGTGGCACAGTGGTTAAGTGCTCAGCAGCTAACCGAAAGGTCAGCAATTGGAAACCACCAGCCACTCAGTGGGAGAAAGATGTGGCAGTCTGCTTCCATAATGATTACAGCCAGGGAAGAGCTCTACTCACAGGGTCCCTATGAGACAGCAATGGGAAGATTTTCATAATAGGTTTAGTCATTTTCTATTTATTGAAAATCCACCTTTCTAACAGGCTGATTTTGATATCAGTGATGAATAAGGATGAATAAGGAATGGCCTTACTCTACAGCTCATAGATTAGTGAGGGAGAAGGGTGTGTAAACAGTTAGGTTATAAACGTTAATTTTTGAAAGGGGACTAACATTGTCCAAAGGGCTCAGAAAGGCTCACTGGGTGTTGGCAGTTAAGAGGAGGCTTGAAAATGAGTAACAATTGGTCAGATGGTATTGGGGGAAGGTGTAGTTGGCAATAGGAGCACCATATGCCAAGGCAGAGTCCCCGGAGGGCCTGATCTGTCCTGGAATGGTAGAGCATTCACCGTGACAAGAAGGTAGGTGTGTAGTGACGGGAGCAGGAGACAGCACTGGGACCCAGTAGTAAACCATTCTGAGGCCCAACTGAGAATTCTGGATTCTTAACATATAGATAACGAGAAGTTAACATTAAGCAGGAAAGTGACTTGGTCAGAGTTTTCTATTTTTAAGACAATAAATGTGATGACAGAATGATATATGGAGTAGGAGTTGGGTGGGGAGGAGATAGACTTACATGTTACATATTACCCAGGAGTGGGACAGTGGAACCAGGTAAAAGTTGAAGTTGGATTTGAGGAGCTATTAAGAGAGCAGCAGCATTTCCAAGATAGAAATGAAAAGAATTAGGGCCTGCTTAAACACAAAAGATAAGAGAAGTTTAGAGAAATTAAGTTCAGAACAATAAGTCTCCATAAAAATCAGCAAAGATAGGCACTTGTGAAGGATTTGGAATGGAGAAGAGAGGAAGAGGCACATGAAAGTTTTTCAGTCATGGCAAGCAAACATGTGGGCAGACGGCAAACGTTAGGTTTTGTGGCGGCCTCCAAGCATTCTCTCAAAAATCAGCTTCTTAAGTTTTGAAGAAAAATGTGATTATTGGCATCTGTTTCCTGGATCTATGACCCTTTGATTCTCTGGAAGCTTGCAATGCACCTGACAGTGTCAATGACCTTCCCTGACCTTCACTTTCCCAGAATTTCACAATGTTTGAAAGCATTTAATTCTCTGTATTAAATGCCATCCTACTTGGGGGAAAAAAAACAACAACAATGATGAACTGTGTATGCTACATTAGGGAAGGAAGACCTAGGGCCACAGGGTTGCTTAGGGCACTTGAAGAGAAGTGGTGGGAGAATGCAAAGTAAAAGAAATGCTGAGAGATGGCATACCCATTTTATAGGGAGAAGAAGGAAGAACAGAAAACCCACTTCCACTTTAGTTGTGATGTAACTATGCAAAAAGCAAAAATAAAAATCCAGTTGAGTCCATTAGGCTTAATAGGCCTTAATAGGGCAATAGGTACCTGCTGATTTCTGTTTGCCTATTTCACTAAAAAACAAACAAACAAACAAAAAAATGGTGCAGAGCTGATCTGGATTGTCTTTTTGGAATTTCTGACCCTGATGGGTGGTTAAGTGGCAGAATAGTGGCTTCTCCCAGAGTAAGATTTTGAACCTTCAAATGTTTAATGCCAGTTTAGCAGATACTTGAGATTGGGAATGGGCCCCTTTCCTTACAAGTTCAAAGCCTAACTCATTGGCTGAGTACATTACAAAATAAGAAAACATTTATTTATTGCAACAGAGATTGGTTTAATTAACACGTCTTTTTGAAAGTTTTCTGTGACAGATCTTATATAAATAATAGACTTTTTAAAGTGGGCTTTTTAAAATTAAGGTTTTTGTTGGCTTTGCAGTTTTTCTATAAAGATAGAAGATTGCTGTTCCTAATTTGAAACTTTTCATGACCAATTGGAATTGAAATTCTGAATACTGACCCTGTCCACAGTTTTCCTTTTAGTTTTAGTTTCTTCTTGGTGAGCAATAAAAATGAAGAATACAAAAGACAGTTCTATGCTACTTTTAATATCATTTATCCTAAATACCTTTTCCAAAAAATTACACTCACAATCTTTTGACAGTTTTTGTGGGATGTAATGTATGAAAGAAAATTCCAATAACATAATGTACAAAAATGTTGTCACATATAGAATAAAAATCTATGTTTTGGGGACTATTGCTGTGGGAAGAATCGCCTGATCTTCATAGATAACTTCTTCATTGAATACCATGACCCCTTCCAGTTCATCCAAACTACTCCATCATCTGTGCCGTGTTTTGCCATGTCCCAGCTGTACTGTCCACCCCAGTAGTATCTGCCATTTGGATTGGCAGCATGACATCTATTATACCACCATCCACCACCATCTTCTCTAGAACACCGTTTGTTTGGATCCGTAGTTATCCTGAAAGGAAATGTGTTTAGGGCTATTAGAAATAGAATTACAATGCTGAAATTTAGGTCTTTGCAGAGTACCCACAGAAGACTTCTACACTCAGTCATGTGTGCAGTATTCTTTCCCTTGGCTTCTATAAATAAAGTCATGCTAATACCCTAACAGTCTTTTCTTCCCTGTACCATGAAAAAGAGAGAAGAGGTAGGCTATGTGGCAAATTCATCTAGGGATTATGTTTGTTACTTCATACTGTAATGATAGCTTTCAGATCCCTTAGTATTAGTGATCCCTGGAAAACAAAATGAAGGTTTTAATATATGCATTAGAATATAGAGATATAGATAATTTTCTAACCATTCATTATTCAGAAAGTAACTGGTTTAATTCAAGTTCTGTCTCTCAGGAGTTGTACTACTTTGGGTAGATAACTTAATCTCTCTAAACTTCATGTGTAAAATAAGAATAATAATGCCTACTTTATAGCTGAAATGCCTAAGTGTGACATATAAAGAGCTTAGTACAGTGCCCAAGTGCCCAAGAAATGCTAGTTATTAATGACCACAGCCATTATAAATGATTTCAAGTAATAATATTAGTAGCGTCTTTGAAAGCAGGAGTGAAGAATGCAACACATACCAGGCATCGTTGTCTCTATCATACGTGCTGAAGTACATGCCATTGTGAATGGTCATGGTTCTGTTCTCTCCCACCAGTTGAGAAGCTCCGTCCATGAGGGCATTGCCAGCTGTTCCTTTATACTTGCTCACTGAGAGTTGGTATTTGTTGGCCTCATTCTGTACAGTGAATCCTCCATAGAGGGCCTTTACTTTATCTCCTTTCCAGTCTTCCATTTCAATCAAAAGTTCTGTGGATCCCATCTTGGTAAGCTGGCTAATTTTATCATTTCCAAGCCAATACTCACCTAAAGGTAAAAATGAAATAAGACCTCACCAAAAATAAAACCCTTGGAAACTAAAAAAAAAAACAAAATACAAAAAACAAAAAACTACCTTTCTTCCCTTATCTTTAGTGTTCACCATCTTTTGTAATTAAACTTCTCTTAACCTCCCCAAACTCCTGAAAATAGACTTCCAACACTTTGTTTTTTAAATGGGAAAAAATCCCCAACGATTTAAACACAATGATTTTGTTTTCAGTCCCAGTTTTACCTGGTAGGCCACAGAACTTCTTGCCATCTGCATTGATTGCAATATTTCCAAATCCTTGTTTATATGGATCCCATCTCCTACCAAAGTCAACACTACCATCTTGACGGTTCTGAATTACTGTCCATCCTTTGATTGAAGTAAACAAAAAGAGCATGTATTAACCTGTAACCAGTAATATCACTTTGAGGGGAATGTCTGAGCCCCTTGTCCATTCAATTTATTTTATGCTCACCTATATTTGGTACTCCAAAATAGATATAATAAGGAAATACATATGAGAGAAAAACTCCCAAAATCTTTGCAAGGAAGTGCTTTATCTCATCCCACATCGTGAATAATAGAAATAGATAGTTTACAACTTTCAAAAATATCAGAATGAGTTCCAAATATAACTTCTTATTGTTAACTACATTACTGTTAGCTTTTACTTATTGGCCCTTTATGGTATCATAATAATTACAGAATAAAACATCTACAACTATCAAAAACTTACCTCCATTTTCTGTGTTCATATCACAGTATACTCTATACGGTTTGATAGAACTGTCAGGCTGAATGAGATACATTTCAGATGTTTCACCTCCTTTCCTGATAATTTCCTCACATTCTGCAACCATAAGATAATATACTATTATTCAAGGACCTATAACATTATTATGTGGTCTTTACTCACCAATTCAATAACATAATAACTGACTATATAGGTTGCTGAGGAATGCTTTTTAGACATTTAAAAATAATACTATAGAAATTGGATCTTCCTATTACTGAAAACCAGACTCTGTTTTGAAGAATTCTTTCTGCCAGGGGAATGAAACAAACTCTTCTCCTTTTGAGCTCTGGGATATCCATAAACTTCTAGGCCATGGAAACACTTCTGCATCTAGCTATGGTCCTGACATCTGTTCAAGCAAGTGGGTACATATACACATCAGCCATCCCTAGACCCCCCACCATCATTATATTTCATCCTGCTCATCAAAAACTGACACAGGGATTGAGTTAAGTTAGAAAACAACATGCCAAGGATATCTTCATGATATTCATATCTGCTACAATGTCATTGGAGCCCTGATGGCACAGTGGTTAAGAGCTCAGCTGCTAACCAAAAGGACAGCAGTTGGAATCCACCAGTTGCTCCTTGGAACCCCTATGGGGCAGTTCTACTCTGTCCTACAGGGTCACTATGAGTTGGAATCGACTCAATGGCAATGGGTTATAATGTCATTATGAACCGTTGGGAAAATCCATTGGACTGTTTGTTTTTTTTTGTTCTCTTATTTTTAAGAAGGTGTGAGTTCTCCGGGAATCCTATAGAGATACATTTATTAACTAGTTTACCTTTGCCAGACACCACAGGAATATTGCAGCTAACAGTGCACGGTGTGCGACAGTATTCTATCTGAGCTGAGACATCAGATTCTAATTTTTGTATTTTGCTTCTCAGGTTTTCCAGGATTGAACGGAGAACACGGAGGTTAGTTGGGATATTATTATTCACAGTCTCATCTATATACAATTGGTGCTTTTCTATCTCTGAGGCGTACTCATTTATTACATTTTCATTATCTGGAAAAATGAAATTATATTAGGAATGGTTAGTATTTTCATCTCATAAAAAACTAAATATGCTCACCTACATGATTATGATTTGGATTTTCTGAGAATAAGCTAATAGACATCAAGCTACCCTCAGGCTGCCATCTTATTGCAATTGTATTTGGGAGAAATTATTTGATCCATAGCATATACAAACTAGCATGTAGTCTATCTACTATACTTATAATTAACCTTCGGTATAAGCCAAAAAGTATGCCCAATAATAAATACAATAGGTTCCTTATTTCTTTGTGAAAAAAGAAGAGAAAGCAGTATTTGGCTCTCTCATCTCAGAAATTCAACTTCTTATGACGTGGATGCATTCGATTTTCTTACACATCCCACATAAGTAGAGCAGAACATTGACATTCACAACTCTTTTGAAAAAATCTCCAAATCTGAGTATGCTACTAACTGGGAGGCCTATGCTAGGCTCACTCACTGATTCCTAACCACTAAGCCAATAGCACTCAACATTCAGATCTCAAGAGTCTAAGGTTAAGTATCATCATTCCCAATACAATTGAGTATATCATTGATTACTGTCTCGTAATCAAAACCTTGAATGTTAAATCTATAAATGCTAAAGTGTTACTCTGTGAATATTGTCTTCTGAGTCACAAGACAAGTTCCTTGGAGACTAAAAGTGAAGAAGAAATCACTGTGAAATTTTTCATAGAAAATCCTGCTTGCTAATGCTAAACTGTGAATGAGAGTTAAACAGCCCACAGTGGACAAGTTTTAGGAGAAGGCACCTAACTAAGGACCTTGAGGTAATCAGGCTCACACTGAAAGTGGTATGAATGTTATGTAGTCTAATCTAGAAATGTTAATCTTCTCACTTTCATGCACTGCCATGGCAGTCTTAACAGTTCCAATTTTATTACCGAGAACCAAATGGAAGACAGAAGGATATTTATTTACCTTTTACTTGCTTCTGCCTCTTTTGCCACATGGTTTTTAGCAGAGTAACGTACTGGAAGGTGGAAGAAGTGGTGTGGGAGACAGACTCCATGTCGTTATTTAGCTCATTGACACTGTTTCTGATTGGTCTTTCCTGTTTTACCAAAGTATCTTGTAACTGACATCCTGTAGGACACAATACTCCCTGTAAACAAAGAAAATACCAGGCATAGTTGGAGGATTTAGGTTATGGATGGATATTTCTTAAAATATCACAAGGTAAAAATCAGAGCTTCAAACCGGTTCATTTCAGTTGGACCCCCTGTTGAGAATTTTCATTTTCACCCCAAATATACTGAATCAGAATCTACGTTTTAACAAGATCCCCTGGGTGATTCTTATGTATACATACAAATCACCTGGGGAGCCGTAAGAATCACCTGGGGATCTTGTTACAATGTAGATTCTGATTCAATATATCTGGGGTGGAAATGCAAATTCTCAGCAAGGGGTCAAACAGAAACAAACTGGTTCAAAGCCCTGGTGAAAATTCAATGATATCATTAGTCAATATAAAAAGTTGTAATTTGATTTTCTTTATATGAGACCAGGAATTTTATAGTTATTATCATATTCTTATGAAGATCAGAAATATTCCTCACAACAGGAGAAATGTAATTGCTACAAAAATTGTATCACCCTCACAAAGTAAGTGGGTGAAACACAAAGGTAAAGGCAATACCCCCTCATGTCTTAATTAATGATCTTGGGCCCAGAGCAAAGACAACTACAAAGGAAGCCTAAGTCAAAGGCACAATAAGTTTATGCTTTGCATTTTATTGACAAAAGAAACAGACAAAACAGCAGTGATGGCAATATGGGCCAATGTAGCATTTGGAGACCATGATGGGTATAGGCTTTCTCTGTATGAGGGCCTGCTACTCAGGAAGCATCAGTGCACCCACCAGATCTGGATCGGCATGAAGGCAGCCCCCAGCGTCAGGGGCTTTCCTTTCCACTTTCTTTTGGGAACTGGCTGGTTTGGCTGGACGAGCCTGGTAGCCACCTCCACTAATGGGAGGTGGGGCAGGCCTCAGGCTGGGAGCTGTTTCCCTCCTCTTGTCAAGGGGTCGATGACCACGGGCACCTACTGAGGGCTTCAGGGAACCAGGTAGAAATAAAATGCAGGGTGTTAGAGAACATTTGAGATGTAATATTCCAACACCTTCATTTTATAAATAAGGCTATCACAAGCTTAATGATTTGCTTAAGCATCAAATGGCTAGTTTGTGTGGTAAATCAGTAGGTTCAGTAACAGTAGAAAGACCAACTGTGAAAAAAGCTATTGCACCGGTGATAGTTTTTAAAGAAAGGTCCTAAGACAAAGCTGTATCAGACTCTGAATAGTAATGGCATCAGATTCCTGAAACCTGTAAGTTGAACGCACAAAATAGTAAACTGTAAGATACTTGGGCAAGTTACTTTGTCTGTGCCCGAGTTTTCTCATCTGTAAAACAGGGATATTAATAGCTAGTATCTGCCTTGCAAGATTATTGTAAAGATTAAGTGGCTTACTGCTTATGATTCACTCAGAATAGTACCTGGCACATAGCAAGTGCTTATTACTATTATTATTATTGAAATCACACATAATAGATACTGTAGTTTAAATAGCATCTCCACTGCTAATTGCAGTTTGATTATTATCTTCTATCAATGAAATTATTTGATAAAGTATTTCTCATGAAATTTGTTACATAATTTCTTTATCAACACCATGATTTTCTTGTGTGTAAGATATGTGCAATGTCATTAAAGTTGTTGCTAACTTAAAAATATTACATTAAAAGATAAGAAGTAGAAAATATGCAATACAATCTAAAAATTTTGACTTGAAGTACCCATATTAGCATATGTTCTTTGTCGGTAGTTACACCCTTGGGCAAACAAACGAATGACTAGATTTGAAGCAGCACCTGAGCTCTCTTGCTATTTTGTAATCCTAGAAGTCATCAAATGACTAGTTGCAATTTTATTGTCATTTATTCACTGAATTATAACAATATTTAACATTTCGTGGGGATGCTAGGATTTAAAACCAGGCAAGTTGTCTGAACTACGCATCCTTAATGTGTGAAGATTTGGGGAAATATACACATCACATACTTCTAAGACATGGTCCCAGCAGAGCTCATCTGATCAACAGAAATTGTATGAGATGTGATTCACCTGTCTACTGCAAATCAAATCACAACATAAGAATAATCCTTTCCTTTTATTTTAGAGTACTGCTAGAAAGGTAGTACTGGTGGTCTGGCTTTACTAGGAAAAGGAAAAGAAGGTTAAAAAGAAGAAGAAGAAAGAAGTTATGTGGGCGTTTAGGTCCTTGAAGATCTCTTACTGAAATAACAAAAGCTAGAGAATCCACTTCATGCCTAAACTATTAAACTGTCTCTGTGAGGACTGGCTGGTGAGCAAGAATGTGAAGGCACTTAGCAAAGTCCTTCACAAAAGTTTACTCTTACACATTCTTTGCATTTTTCCTTTCCAATGCAATTAACCAGATAATTACATTTTTATATGCACCATCTGATAATTAGAACACTTTGGTTCCCTTCAAATTCAACAAATGATCCAAGGTGAATCACTGTATTTCAATATTATTATGTGTTCTTATGTCTACCATGAAGATACTATATGTTATATACAAGAAATTTAATTTACCTGATAATAAAATTTAAATATCTTAAATATTCATTTTCCCATCTGAATTTCTGTGTTTTCGATAACTTCAAGCCAATAGCAATAAGTCAGCTAAGATACTACTTGAGAAAAAACTGTTTTTCAAATGAATAAAATTAGACTCAACAATGTGTTTTGTAACTGTTAATAATCACAATAAATATTAGCACTGATTTAAATGTTCTCATCTGAGAAAAACAATAATTCATTTTCTGTCACTATACTTTATTCTGCTTTTAAACTTAGGTCATAATCCTCATTCATAAATAGCCAGTAATTTTAAGAGCTATCTGTTACCCTCCTTCACCAAAGAGCAGCCTACCCCAGATTTTTCCTTTTAATATAATTTTAATTATTTTATAGTCTGTAAAATTTTCAGATTTTGTCTTTATAATTGTAATGATGTATTGGTAGAACTAAATGAAAATCATAGTACTAAGGATAATAACAAGTGGGAAAAGCACATCTTACCGCAGCCACACCAACGTCCTCCTGGGAAAATAAAGGTGATAAACCAGAAAGAAAGAAGTTAGTTTTTATATAAGAAATACTATAAAAATTCTGTAAATAAATGGGTCCCTGAAATTAACAATTCAATTTCATAACTATAACAACTCCAATTACATTAAAATAAACATTTACATTTGATTATGGCTCTTATGACATTTTATATTAATACTACTAGTAATAATATAATAATATTTTAAAACAATCACCTCGTCTTCATCATCTGCGAGAGTGTGGGACTTAACTATAGAAACACTCAATAGTAGCAATAATAGAAGTTTCATGGTTTTTACTTTTTGGAAGTTCCAAGAAGCCATCCTTTGCCAACAGACTAAACAGAGAGATCTTCAGTCCTATATATACCTGGCTCCCCTGCTGGATGTGGCTCTGGAAATGGTTACCTTCCCTTAGTTAATATTTAGTCTTTCAGTTCACTTGTTGGATGAACGGTTTTATCACTTAAGCAACATCTTCCCAGCAAGACTTATTTACTTGTTGTATGACTGACTATTCCTCTCTGTAGACAGGATTTAGAAAGTCTAAAGTTCCTCAATTCATTTAATTGGACAAAATGATTGGAAATTAGGACATTGCTCATAGACATGTGTATCATATTTCTTGTAAATTAATGTGTATGCTTCAGAGGCTGTCAAAACTGTGTGAGAGAAAAAAAAGTTTAATCCAAGCACAAAAGTTGCTTCCATTAAAATTCTGAGCTTACTAAAGATGTACCATAAATGTTTATGTTTTAAACCTACATATAATTTGGTTTTATAAGGGGCCACTAAAATCAAGAGTAATGTTATAATATCACCATGTGTTTATCCTCTCTTTTAGAAATTTATCAAAATAAAAAATAACAATTTATGCCTTATGCTATGAGAGACAAACGTCAGAAGGAAAATGGCCAGATTTCCTTTTTTGCTCTGAGCAACTTTTGTGAGGATAGCACAGGACTGGGCAGTGTCTTGTTCTGTTATACATAGGGTCGCTATGAGTCAGAACCGACTCAATGGCACCTAACAACAATGTACATATTTTGTCCTTTATTAACGTAAGTTAAAATGTTCAGCAAGCTCTAAATGTTAGTGAAATAATTAGTAGAGTAACCAAAACCAAACTGTTGCCACCAAGTTGATTCTGACTCACGGTGACCCCATGTGTTACAGAGTAGAACTGTTCCACAGGGTTTTCTTGGGGGCAATCTTTACAGAATCAGGTCACCAAGCCTTTCTTATATGGAGCTGCTGGGTGGGTTCCAGTCACTACCCTATAGGTTAGCAGTCAAGTGCAAGCTGTGCCACCAGGGAAGTTAGTAGATTATAGATCTCTAAATCAAAAGTTTGATTATGGTGATTGGATACATAAAGCTGAGTGATGTATCTCCATATGAGCTTTATTGTTGTTACTCCAAGTTTTTGTTAACTTTGTTTTAAGTTAGTATTAGTGAAGTCTTCATATATTTATTTTAATTAGTATTATCACACACCAAATGCGGCCATTTCTCTTCTTCATTTCCTGTAAGCCACCAATACGTTTCTCTCATCTTTTTATTTGTTTGTTGCAATCAGAAGTAAAAACTCCTGCACGAATCAATAGGAAAACCAAAGTCAACAATCCAAATCCCGGTAAGTTTGTTGCTTTATAGCATTTTGTTTTTTGCATAGACAGTGACACATTCTCATTAAAACTTAAAAACTATTTCATTAGAAAGATAGCAGGTTATCCAGATTTGGGTCAAGAGAGTATTTGTTAAACAATGCTTTGAAGCTGAATCTTAATAATGGTATGAGACCAACTAAATTTCTTTCTTCTCTTGGTAGCATAGGCTACATTATGAAAAAAATTTAACTCAGATTTACGGAAACAAAGTATCAAGTTTAAGTTAAGAAAAACACTTGATTGAATTTTTCCAAAATTATGTCCTATTTATTAGTACTGAGTAAATAGTGTACTTTAAGATACTTTAGTTTTAATTTTTCTTAGAAGAATGTACAATCGGACTGAAAAAGCAAATATATGTGTATGTGTGTATTAATTAAAATAAGATGCTAGAATATTTCCCCTTCAAAATATAGCTGAGAAAGTTTCCTTAATAATCGACAGGGTATTATTTTAATGGTGCACAAATTTTTGCTGATTTAAAGAACTATCTTTTAAGAAGACCAGAACAAGGTTTTTTTCTTTTGAGATAACATTTTCATATCATTCTCTCATTTTCAAGCACTGACATTTCATCAGTTACAATTGAACCATGATTTAGTTTCCAGAAGTTTATTATTTTAGTTTCTTCTAGCATATAATAGAATCTTGCTCAATATTAAAATGAAAGTTCCCCTACACTCCCACTTTGTTCTGCTCTGACAGGCATTCTTGCAATTGTCGGAAGGTGGAAGGAAAACAGAATGCATGTTCTGTAAGGGCAGAGACTTACCATTCATCCTACAAATAATTCTTGAGAGCCTCGTACATAGCAGATAGTATGGTAGGGGCTGGGAATGCACTGGTGAGCAAGACAGGCATAAATATTTGTAGAATGAATGCACAGACTAGCTCCATCACCTTTGGCTAGAGGGTCAGGGTGCGTAACACTGACAGGATCACTAGACCCCATTCCTTTGTTTTAGGGGTCTTCCCAAGACAAAGGAGTGGTACTCTACAAGGTGTTCATTATACCCTTTGTGTTTCTGAGTGCCCATGTAACAGAAGCAGAAAAGCATCTGCCTTTTTCCTAGCTCAGTCATTTACATCTGTTGAAGAAAAAGCTGTCTTACTTATTAATTACTGCCATGCTCTATGTCAGCTCCCATAATAAAAGCAAAGTGCTATTTTCTAAGTCTATAAGCAGAACTTTCCACAAGAGACAGAGCTAGCCTTTGCTCTTCCTCCTTGCAATATACTTTCCCATTCAGAATGGCTAAGCATCTGCAGCTGTCACCAACCACAACTGGTCTCAGCCATGCCCATCAGAGCTCTGGTTCAGACTGACCTCAGAACTCTTCAGTATTAACTTCTCCCTGGACACTGGTTTTCAGACTTTAGCTCAGGATTACACAAAGAAAATACACACTGATGTTTTAGTAAAATATCTCAAAAGCTATGCCTATTCAGACAAAGAGAGTTCAATGTTTTATTTATTCAATCATTCACTCATTCATACATTCATACACTTATTCAACAGGTATTTATTAAATACATACTATATGATCCTTGGCGGTGCAGTGGTTAAGAGCTATGACTGCAAACCAAAAGGTTGGCAGCTCGAATCCACCAGCTCTTCCTTGGAAACCCTATGGGACAGTTCTATTCTGTCCCATCGAGTCGTTTTGAGTCAGAATCAACTCGATGGCAATGGGCTTTTTTTTTTTTTTTTTTTAATGTGGAGTTCCTGGGTGGTGGAAACAGTTAAGCACTCAACTGCTAACTAAAAAACTAAAAGGCTGGCAGTTCAAACACATCCAGAGGTGCCGTGGAAGAAAGACCTGATGATCTACTTCTGAAAGATCACAGCCATTGAAAACCCTATGGACTATAGCTCTACTCTGAAACACATGGGGTCTCCATGAGTCAGGATCAACTCGATGGCAACTGTTTTGTTTTTTGGTTAATGTGCCAGGCGAATGACATAAACCGTATAGTCATTCAAAGAATAAGATTCAAATCTAAAAGCTGATTAGAAAACCTAAATAAGTTTTAAACATCATTTTCTCAGGGGAATGTCCCTTTCCCTCGTGGAGGAGTTTCAGTCCCTAGGTTATTGTTCTGAAATCCCCCATCTTCTCCTATCTTAGGCTCATCACTTATTATTGTAAGGAACGATAAACTTTTCTGTCTCCCTCTATACATAAAGCCTCATAAGTGCAGGGCCCTTGGCTATCTTGCTCACCAAATTATCCCTGAACCTTAACATATTACCTGCCACATAATAGGTGCTCTAGTAATATCTGATGAACATACGTTACTTTTTTCTGTACATATTGGGCCTGATATAAATTGTAAAGGTAGCAACAAGTGCATTGACAATCAGTGCCCATAAGCCTTTGCCCTTCTCACCAGAGAACTGCTTGGCAGGACAGATTATCTCTGCTCTTCCTGTCACTGATTTACTGCCCTTGACTTATGTAACAGTATCAGCTAATACACAGAGTGCTGCACTATTGACCTGAAAACATAACTGAACAAATAGTACTACCTTTCCCCTCCACCAATGGCATCAACATTTTTAAAAATTCAAGTATTTTAGTAAGCAGAATTTTTGCAAATATATTTCATCTCTTTGAAGACACAATAGTATACCTTGTCTTTGTAATATTAGACACTTTAGAGTATTACTATAATTATACTTCAATTTGGGAAAAAAATATCCAGTAAGAACTAGAATTAAAGAAACTCATAGCTATTATCACTGCATTGGCCATGTGCCTCACACAGACATGAATATCAGCACCCACACCCATGTATGAGAGTGACCATGTAAGTGAAAGTCAGGGCTAAGAATGAACATGCCGGTCTGAGACACTATAGTCTCAAGATGATGAGCTTGGCAAAAATAACCCAAAACAACAAACAAGCAAAAAAGAAGGTACAGAAGAATTCCTTACAATGTTTCTATTTTGTTGGGTAATATGATGGGATGGAAAGAGCAGGGACTGTAGGGTCAGTCAGACTTGGGTGCAAGTCCTAGTACTGATATTTACTACCAGTATGTCCTTGGGTAGTTTACTTAACCTCTCAGAGCCTCAGCTTCATCATGTATAAAACTTAGTGGTTTCAAGAATTAAATAAGATAAACGATTATCAGAACTTGGCATCTGAGGCTAGTGCCAATGAAGGTTAGTTTATGCATTCATTCTACAAATATTGAGTGTCTACTATGCCTGTCTTGTTCACCAATGTATTCTCAGCCCCTAGCATACTACCTGGTAGACCCTTGTCATGGTTTGAATTATGTCCCCCCAAAAATGTGTATATCAGTTTGGCTGGGCCATGATTCCTGGTACTGTGTGATTTCCCTATGTGTTGTAAATCCTGCCTCTATGATGTTAATGAGGGAGGATGGGTGGCAGTTGTGTTAGTAAGGCAGGATCTGATCTACAAGACTGGATTGTGTCCTGAGGCAATCTTTTGAGATATAAAAGACAGAAGTGATCAGTGAGACAGGGGGACCTCATACCATGAAGAAAGCAGTGCCAGGAGCAGAGCGTGTCCTTTGGACCAGGGTCCCTGAGCAGAGAAGCTCCTAGTCCAGGGGAACACTGAAGAGAAGAAGGCCGACAGAGAGAAAAAGGCTTCCGCTGGAGCTGACGCCCTGAATTTGGACTTTTAGCCTACTTTGACTCTGAGGAAATAAACTTCTCTTCATCAAGACCATCCACTTGTGGTATTTCTGTTATGGCAGCACTAGATGACTAAGACAGAATTTGGTACCAAGAGTAGGGTGCTGCTCTAACAGATACCTAAAATGTGGAAGTGGTTTTAAAACTGAATGGATAGACGTGCGCCAGTGACAGAGGACCAGCAGCAGCAGAGAAGAAGCAGCAGCAGAGAACCAACAGCAGCAGAACCAGGCGACCAGTGCGAGACAGCACTGGAGCCAACCCACAGAGCGAGAGAGCTGAGTGCCTGTGCGCAGCAGGCTTCCTGGCAGAGTGGGGTGCCTCCGGGTACTTATAGGTGGAGCTAGGCTTGCAGACCCACAGAGCAAGGGAGCTGAGTGCCTGTGTGCAGGAGGCTTCCTGGCTGAGTGGGGTGCCTCTGGGCACTTATACCGGTGGAGCTACAGAGCTTTGGAACACTTGCCCCAGCAG
Organism: Trichechus manatus latirostris; assembly: GCF_000243295.1. Lineage (NCBI taxonomy): Eukaryota > Metazoa > Chordata > Mammalia > Sirenia > Trichechidae > Trichechus > Trichechus manatus. The sequence continues at coordinate 1,220,175 of NW_004443995.1, forward strand.
GGCAGATGTGGGCATGAGGCCCGAGGACCAAGAGGCCACAAGAAACAGAAGCAGAAGCTGAAGAGACAAGGGACACAAGAAGCCAAGCTGCTTCAGCCTCAAAAGGTATGGCCGTGACGTCAGGGGTTTCAAAGGGTGGAGCAATGGCCTCTGGTGCCTCTAAGGGTGGAGTCGCCACTCAGATCGACTGGGAGAATGGTGCGCCTAAAGCCAAGGGAGGAGAGTTGCTGTCCCAGAGGGCCTGGAAGGCAGAGCTGAAGCCCAGGGCCGAGGGGCCACCACTCAAAATCCAGAGACTGTGGCCAGTACCTAGAGTCTGGAGGGCAGGGCTATTGTGTAATTTGTCTCAGAGAACAGAAGATTATTTTCAGAGCCTTGAGGGCTAGCTTGCTTGGTGCCTGTTATGCCTTCTTTCCCTGCAGTTTTTCCCATTTGTAACGCGAATGTCTAGCTTGTGCCTGTTCTGCCATTGTACCTTTGGAAGCAAATAACTTGTATTCTAGATTTCACAGATGAAGAGGAATTTTTGGATTTTGGACTTGGGTTTAAGATTTTTGCTATGATATGATGAGATGAATATGTTTTCCGTGTTGCAAGGATGTGATTTTTGGGGGGCCAAAGGGTAGAATGTCACGGTTTGAATTATGTCCCCCCAAAAATGTGTATATCAGTTTGGCTGGGCCATGATTCCTGGTACTGTGTGATTTCCCTATGTGTTGTAAATCTTGCCCCTATGATGTTAATGAGGGAGGATGGGTGGCAGTTGTGTTAGTAAGGCAGAACCTGATTTACAAGACTGGATTGTGTCCTGAGGCAATCTTTTGAGATATAAAAGACAGAAGTGAGCAGTGAAACAGGGGGACCTTATACCATGAAGAAAGCAGTGCCGGGAGCAGAGCGCATCCTTTGGACCGGGGTCCCTGTGCAGAGAAGCTCCTAGTCCAGGGGAACACTGAAGAGAAGACACTGAAGGCCAACAGAGAGAAGAAGTCTTCCCCTGGAGCTGACGCCCTGAATTTGGACTTTTAGCCTACTTTGACTATGAGGAAATAAACTTCTCTTCATTAAAACCATCCACTTGTGGTATTTCTGTTATGGCGGCACTAGATGACTAAGACGACACTTGACCCAAGCTAGCCTATCAGATTCTCTCTCCCAATTTGATATTTGCAAAGAAAAGAAGCAGAGAATCAGGTCAATTAGCCTGATGTCATATTCACGGCAGCATTCTAGAGAGAAAGCGTACCAACTTCAACAGCATAAGCAACCAGAACTTTTTAATTTGAGCATTTAATTCTTCTGTAGAATCTGTGAGACATTTTAAGTCCTTCTAATAGTACCCATCCCCCTTTATCTTTTGCTAAGTTAAGCTAAGAGGGTTTCTGGGGTTTCGCTGAATTAACCAAAAGGGAAAATTAAGGTCAAATTTCTATGAATCATACTGGCTATCTTCGATTTTTAAGCATAAATTGAGAGAAGCTATAGTTTTAAATAATATAATAAATCACCAAAGATTTTTGTATATTAAAGATATGGTACTAGCATAAAACTCAGGGAAAAATGGAAAATGTATTTTATTTTGAAGCGTTTTTAGTAACATTCATTTAAAAAATTATTCAACATTTAATAATTATCGCTTGAATTAAATTAATAATCTCTGTAAAATATACCAAGGATCTATCAAAGGCTAAATAATTTTTTTATGAACAGATTTACAACTTGATGAGAAAGCATTATGACTCCTATAGATAAAAATGGGCAAAAAGAAAAAAAAACCCACAAACGTGTATTTGGAAATATTGAACTTAGATATTCATCCAAGAAAGCCAGAAAGGTTAGTTTCTAGAAGATGAATACTTGATAGTGAAAGGGGCAAGGAGGGAAGAAGAATCTCCATTCTCCCCATATTATAAGTGAGTAAGACAAGCAGGGGAAGAAGAAGCCAGGTTGAATGGGGACAGATAATGTTCTGTAGGGTACAGGACTTACAATCCCTCTACAGCCCCCTGTGAATTCTTTGCTAATTAATATTTTGTGGACTCAGGTTTCTTTAGGGAAAATGCCGAGACACACTTTAAGTTTAGATCAGGATGAAAATGGGAACTGCCTGTATGGAAGAGCTGACCTCCAACCTCTAGGTCACATTTATACAGCTTTTCCCCTTTTGATAACAAATAGAATTGTAATACAACTAACACTTACGGAGCAATTAATTTTATGGAAATACTGCTCCTAGTACTTTACACTTAATCTTTACAACAACCTTATGAGGTAGAGTAGCACTATTATTTCCATTTTACAGATGGGGATTTGAGGCACACAAATAAGAAAGTTTCCCAAGGTGACACTGATGGTAAGTTGCAGAGGAGGATTTAAACCATGCCACTCTGGCTGCAGAGTCTATGCCCCTACCTACTAGGAGAGACAGTTTCTTACTGTCATAAACAAAACTATTCTCTTGATTCTATTGATGTGCTATTCCTACCCCAGCAAAATGAACACCTGTTTATATCCTTGTATTCTTCTATGAATATATACACAGTACATATATGTATTCATGAATATATGTGTATATGAAAATATATGTTAACACTTTTTATAAGTGAGTCTTCCTGTCAAAGAACAAGGTATGCATTTTTATTGACTCAAGTCTTCTTAATTTTCCTTAAATTTTTTTCATCTAGATTTTATGCACTGTTCATTTATTGCTATTATAAATAGAAGCTTTTTCTCTGGAATATCTTCTACTGCTAACATGCCTTGCTAAGATGTTTATAACTGGCAGTGAAAACGAATTATTTCCCAGACCTCCCCAGGCATTAGTTGGAAGAATAGTTCCCTCACTGTCCCATACAGTTCCAGAAAATTTCCTCTAAACTGTACTACCAGAAAGCATCTACTAATGCTACCTCAGCATTTGGGCCAATTCTTAACATTATAATAAATGATTAAAGACCCAACTCCTGGAAGGAATGCTCATGTGTTATTTTTCATGGATTCTGATCTCAGAAATTCGATTAAGAAACGATAGCTCCACCACGCCTCTCTTTTGAATTTCACAACTGAAATTCAAGGGAAGAAGGACTTGCCATGCCAAACAACTCTAAAGAATACTGTGCAGTAAGAGAGTAGTGTCTACAGAAGATTATATATTAACTTCTAGCTGAGGGAAACAGGAAGAAGAAATAGTAATATTCATCATTGTTTATGAGTATAAGAATCAGAAATCTTACACTGATTTCCCATAAAATCATCTGATAAACACTGATTGATGAAAATGGCACCCAAATACACACATGTGACCTATCACTACTCAAGACCAAATGACACAAAACAAAGAGATCTTCTGTCTTGGTAAATAAAAAAATAGCTTACCTCATAAAGAGAGGCTTTCTTAAAAATTCGTAGTATTAGTTCCACACAAACTGACTTAATATTTACATACAAATTAGTTTTCTGAGTTAAGGAAATACTAATTTTGTTTAAGGAAAATCTTCTGAGTCCTTATGAAGAGTAGGAGTGACACCTACTGCTCAAATAAAGCAGTTCTGGATGTCTGTTAGGGCCAGGATTCTTAAACTTTTCTGGACCCCTCTACAAATCCAATGAAACCTATAGATCCCTTCCCCAGAGGGGAGAAAAAAAAAAATCAGGTTCTTATATAAACACAGCATTTGCATACAGTTTTATGTAATTCAAGGATTCTTGAACTAGGAGCTTGGCTGCTAAACAAAAGGTCAGCAGTTCAAACCTACCAGCCTCTCCTTGGAAACCCTATGGAGCAGTTCTACTCTGTCCTACAGGGTCGCTATTAGTTGGAATCAACTTGACAGCAACAGGTTTGGTTTTTGATTTTGAGCTCTATCTATTTAAAATAAATCTTGAAGAGGTTGATATAATTTTGTAGATTGAAGAGAACTTATAAAACCAAAACCAAACCCACTGCCTTCAAGTCAATTCCGACTTATAGTGACCCTATAGGACAGGGTAGGACTGCCCCATAGGATTTCTAAGGCTGTTATCTTTATGGAAGCAGACTGCCACATCTTTCTCCCATGGAGCAGCTGCTGGGTTCAAATCGCTGACCTTTCAGTTAGCAGCCAAGCACTTAACCACTGCACCACCAAGGGTCCTAAGAGAGCTTACACTCGAAAAGAAGTGTTGTTACTTGTCATTGAGCTGATTCCAACTCATGGTGATCCAGAGTAGCACTGAGATCCACAGGTTTTTCAAAGCTGTGACCTTTCAGAAGCAGATTGCTAGGCCTTTCTTCCGAGGCACTTCTACGTGGGTTCGAACTTCCAATCTTTTCGCTAGAACGTAGTGGAATATACCTCTATCACTGCAATGCGTTTATAAGCCTGGGATTATAAATAAAATGTTTCCAGGATGATTAAAGATCTAACAAGTTAATAGGCTCAACTAGATGTTGTTAGGTGCTGGTGAGAAAATTTTCAGCTCATATTGAACCCATATGACAGAATAGAACCGCCCATAGGGTTTCCTAGGCAGTAATCTTTAGAGGAGAACGTTGTCAGGTCTTTCTCCTACCAAGCAGCTGGGTGGGTTCCAACCACCAACCTTTGGGTTAGCAGCTGAACAAGTAAGCATTGTTCCACCAGGGCACCTCTCAACTAGATAGTTGCCATATATTAGAAACTTGCTTACATTTCTATAGTTTTATTGCCATTTAAAACCATGTTCTTTAGTATAGCTATCACTATCTATACCAAAAAAAAAAACCAAAACCATTTCTGTCGAGTCAATTCTGACTCATAGTGATCCTATAGAACAGAGAAGAACTATCCCATAGGTTTTCCAAGGCCGTAATCTTTATAGCTTGGATATCAAGGACATCATACATGAAGAAAGCAAGAGGTCATTAAAAAGACAGGAGATAAAGACCAAAATTGATGTCAGAAGAGACTCTGAAACTTGCTCTTGAACGTTGAGTAGCTAAAGCAAATGGAAGAAATGATGAAGTAAAAGAGCTGAAAAGAAGATTTCAAAGCCTGGCTCAAGAAGACAAAGCAAACTGTTATAATGACATACGCAAAGACCTGGAGATAGAAAAAATTCAAGCCTTGCACTGTAATATTGAAGGATTGTATGTGGAAAATATTAAATGATGCAGAAAGCATCAAAAGAAGATGGAATGAATACACAGACTCACTATACCAAAAAGAATTGCTTGACTTTCAACCATTTCAGGAGGTAGCATATGATTAGGAGCCGATAGTACTGAAGGAAGAGGTCCAAGCTGCACTGAAGGCATTGGCGAAAAACAAGGCTCCAGGAATTGGCAGAAAACCAGGTGAGATGTTTCAACAAATGATGCAGTGCTGAAAGTGTTCACTTGTCTATGCCAAGAAATTTGGGAGACAGCTACCTGGCCAACCAACCAGAAGAGATCCATATTTATGCCCATTCCAAAGAAAGGTGATGCAACCAAATGCAGAAATTATTGAACAATATCATTAATATCATGTGTGAGTAAAATTTTGCTAAAGATCATTCAAAAGTGGATGTACCAGTACATTGACAGGGAACTGCCAGAAACTCAAGCCAGATTCAGAAGAGGATGTGGAACAAGGGATATCATTGCCAATGTCAGATGGATCCTGGCTGAAAGCAGAGACTACCAGAAAGATGTTTATCTATGTTTTATTGACTGGGCAAAGGCATTCAACTGTGTGGATCATAACAAATTATTGACAACATTACAAAGAGTGGGAATTCCAGAGCACTTAATTGTACTCATGCAGAACCTGTACATAGATCAAGAAACAGTCAATCAAATAGAACAAGGGGATACCGTGTGGTTTAAAATCACGAAAGGTGCGTGTCAGGGTTATAGCCTTTCATCTTCATCATACTTACTCAATCTGTATGCTGAACAAATAGTCTAAGAAGCTGGACTATATGAAGAAGAACATGGCATCACGATTGGAGGAAAACTCATTGACAACCTGCATGATATGCAGATGACACAACCTTGTTTGCTGAAAGTGAAGAGGACTTGAAGCACTTACTGATGAAGATCAAGGACCATAGCCTTCAATACGGATTACACCTCAATGTAAAGAAAACAAAAATCCTCACAACTGGACCAGTAAGCAACATCATGATAAACAGAGAAAAGACTGAAGTTCTCAAGGATTTATTTTACTTGGATCTACAATCAATGCCCATGGAAGCAGCAGTCAAGAAATCAAAAGAGAGGTGGGGCCAAGATGGCAGAGTAGTCAGATGTTTCCTGTGGTACCTGTCACAACAAAACCCCCCCCAAAACATGTGAATCAATTATATAAGACAATCTAGGAGCCCTGAACATCAAAGGCAAAGTTGAGGAATCAGACTGAGTGACGGGGAGGGAGAGACAGTTCAGAAGCAGCAAGGAGTTGCCAGACCTGATCTGGTGGGAGCTGGCACCCTTCAGGCTGGATCAGCTCACATGAGTGGTGAGGCAAGCAGTGGTGCTCAGTAGGCATTTTCTAGATCAAGAGAGAACCAGTGGCAGAGAGTCTAGTTGGCCATCCAGAACCAGTGAAAATCAGCACTCAATCTGCAAAAGGTAAGTACTTGCATCTAGCCTACCACACAGATCAAATAATACCCTCTTTAGGAAAAACTCCTCTCCCATTTACCTCCCCACTCCCGGCTCTGCACCAGGTCCTGGGCTGGCTTCAGTGACGGCCGCATCCCCTGGGCCAGAAGTACAACCTGTTACAGGCCCTGAGCCATTCTCCTGGCCTTGAAGAAGGAACAAATTAACAAAAAGGGAAAAAATAATCTGCCCACTCCCCTAAGCCAGGAACGCAAGGTAGGCACAGCTCCTTTGCCTAGGCACAGGCATAAAAGATCCACAGACTTTGAATGCCTTTCACACCTGCATAGACTTGTGTGGGCCCATTTCAACAGCATAGGCCCTCATTACCACAGTAGAACAGGGCACATACCTAAAGTCTAAATTCAACTGTTTCAGCTGTGGGGTGGCAGGTTCATGACATTTGACATTGCTCTGCTCATTGGGCTGGTTCCTTGCCTGCCCACATTGGGAGCCTGAGGACTGGTAGCTCCACCCATGCCACCTAGCCACCCGCGACAGGGGTCCAAGAATAAGTGGCACCCCTTTACAACCAACAGCATTGGGTGCTCATAGTCTGGCTGCACAACCCACCCACCTACTCAATCTAGGAAACAGGGACATACTTTCTTCCTGGACACCTGGAGGTGGCCGTCGGCCCCCTGCCTTTCAGTGAGTAACCCACTACTGCAGCAGGATGCCTGTGCCTACACCTATCACCAATGCCTGACAATCACCACTGACTGACACCTGATCTGAATCCATATAGGAGGAGTGGGCGGACTCCTGGGCTCACATACTTAGTGGCAGTTCTGGCCACATGGTGACAGGACATGGGAGCTTCAGAAGTGCCAGTGATCGGGCTAGCTCACACGAGCAGCCTATTTGGGCATATCAAAACAAAACAAAACAAGAAGCTAAGACACAGTAAGCAAACATAAAATAAATATAATAACATATTGATGGCTCAGAGACAACAGTCAATATCAAATCACATAAAGAGGCAGACCATGATGGCTTCAGCAAGCTCCCAAAATAAAGAATCAAGAAATTTTCCAGAGGAAGAGAATTTCTTGGAATTACCAGAGGCAGAATACAAAAGATTAGTCTACAGAATTCTTCAAGAGATCAGGAAGGACTTCAGGCAAAATGAAGGCCAAGCCAAGGAATACACAAACCAAACAATAGAGGAAATTCAGAAGATTAGAGAAGAGCATAATGACAAATTTAACAGGCTGCAAGAATCCACAGAGAGACAGCAATCAGAAATCCAGAAGATTAAATAAAATGTCAGAATTAGACAACTTAATAGAAAGTCATAGGAGCAGAATTGAGGCAATGGAAGTTGGAATTAGTGAGATTGAAGATAAAGCACTTGGCACCAAATTCTTTGAGGAAAAATCAAATAAAAGAATTGTAATAAATGAAAAAACCCTAAGAATTACGTGGGACTCTACCAACAGGAATAACCTACAGGGATTGGAGAACCAGACTGGGGGAGGTGGGAGATAACAGAAAATACACAGAGAACTGTTGAAGATTTGTTGGCAGAAAACTTCCCTGATATCATGAAGATGAGAAGATACCTGTCCAAGATGCTCACTGAAGCCCACATAAGGTAGATCCCAATAGAAAATCACCAAGACATATTATAATAAAACTTGCCAAAACCAAAAGTAAAGAGAGAAATTTTAGGAGTCGCTATGGATAAACGAAAAGTCATCTACAAAGGAAAGTCAATAAGACTAAGCTCCGACTACTCAGCAGAAACCATGAAGGCAAGAAGGCAATGGGATGCCATATATAAAGCATTGAAGGAAAAAAATTGCCAGCCCAGAATTATATATCCAGCAAAATTGTCTCTCAAATATGATGGCAAAACTAGGGCATTTCCAGATAAACAGAAATTAAAAGAATTTGCAAAAATCAAACTAAAATTAAAAGAAATACTAAAGGGAGCCCTCTGCTAAGAAAACAGATAACAACCCAAGAGTGGAACACAGGACAAAGCAACCAGACATCAACTCAGAAAGGGAGTCACAAAAATAAATCAAAGCTAAAACACTGAAAATATTGAAAAAGAGACATCAGTATGTAAAAGATGACAACATTGAAACAAATAAGAGGGACTTAAAAATGTAGACATAGATTTTTCATATGGAGAGGAAGTCAAGGCAATATAAAGAAATAAAAGACTGGTATAAACTTAGAAAAATAGGGGTAAATATTAAGGTAACGACAAAGAAAACTAACAATCCCACACATCAAAATAAAAAACACGAATAATATAAAGACTCAGCAAATACAAAATCAACAATAATGAAAAAGATGAGAGTATGCAAAGAAAAATGACTCAATACAGAAAATTAAGTGGAACAAAGAAACTGTCAACAACACACAAAAAAGACATCAAAATGACAGCACTAAACTCATACCTATCAATAATTACACTGAATGTAAACGGACTAAATGCACCAATAAAGAGACAGACAGTGGCAGAATGGATTAAAAAAAACACGATCTACTACATACAAGAGACACACCTTAGACTTAAAGACACAAACAAACTAAAACTCAAAGGCTAGAAAAATATATATCAAGCAAATAACACTCAAAAAGAGGAGGAGTTGCAGTATTAATCTCTTACAAAATAGACTTTAAAGTAAAATCCACCATAAAGGATAAGGAAGAACACTACATAATGATTAAAGGGTCAATATACCAGGGGGACATACCTATAATAAATATTTATGCACCTAATGACAGGGCTCCAAAATACATAAAACAAACTCTAAAAGAGAGATAGACAGCTTCACGACAATAGTGGGAGACTTCAACACACAACTTTTGGTGAAGGACAGAACATCCAGAAAGAAGCTCAACAAAGACATGGAAGAGCTGAATGCTACCATCAACCAACTTGATCTCATAGACATATACTGAACACTGCGCCCAACAGCAGCCAAGTATACTTTCTTTTCCACTGCACATGGAATGTTCTCCAGAATAGGCCACATATTAGGCCATAAAGCAAGCCTTAACAAAATCCAAAACATCGAACTATTACAAAACATATTTTCTGACCATAAACCCATAAAAGTAGAAATCAATAACAGAAAAAGCAAGGAAAAGAAAACAAACCCATGGAAACTGAACAACACCTTGCTCAAAAACGACTGGATTTTAGAAGAAATTAAGGGTGGAATAAAACTCATACAATCAAACAAGAATGAAAACACATCCTACCAGAACCTTTGGGACACAGCAAAAGCAGTGCTCAGAGGTCAGTTTATAGCAATAAATGCACACATTCATAAAGAAGAAAGGGCCAATATCAAAACATTAACCCTGCAACTGGAACAAGTAGAAAGAGAGAAACAAAAGAAGCCCTCGGGCACCAGAAGAAAGGAAA
>NW_004443995.1:1230272-1232001 GCF_000243295.1 Trichechus manatus latirostris
AGTTAATACCACTACTACTAAAGGTATATTAGAGCATAGAAAAGGATGGAATACTCCCAAACTCATTCTGTGAAGCCAGCATAACCCTGATAGCAAAACCAGGTAAAGACACCACAAAAAAAGAAAATTACAGACCAGTAGCCCTCATGAACATTGACGCAAAAATCCTCAACAAAATTCTGGCCAATAGAATTCAGCAACATATCAAAAAAATAATTCAACATGATCAAGTGTGATTTATACCAGGTATGCAGAGATGGTTCAATATCAGAAAAACAATGTAATCCATCATGTAAATAAAACAAAAGACAAGAACCACATGATCTTATCCATTGATGCAGAAAAGGCTTTTGACAAAGTCCAACACCCATTCATGGTAAAAACTCTCAGCAAAACAGGAATAGAAGGGAAATTCCTCAACATAACTAAGGGCATTTATACAAAGCCAAAAGCCAACATCATCCTAAATGGAGAGTGTCTGAAAATATTCTCCTTGAGAACAGGAACCAGACGAGGATGCCCTTTATCACCACTCTTATTCAACATTGTGCTGGAGGTCCTAGCCAGAGCAATTAGGCAAGAAAAAGAAATAAAGCTTATCCAAATTGGTATGGAAGAAGTAAAAGTATCTCTATTTGAAGATGATATGATCTTATAAACAGAAAACCCTAAAGAATCCACAAGAAAACTATGGAAACTAATAGAAGATTTCAGCAAAGCATCAGGATACAAGATAAACATACAAAAATCAGTTGGATTCCTCTACACCAACAAAGAGAACCTCGAAGAGGAAATCAAATCAATACCATTTACGATAGCCCCCAAGAAGATCAAATATTTAGGAATAAATCTAACCGGAGACATAAAAGATTTATAAAATGAAAACTACAAGACACTACAGCAAGAAACCAAACGAGACCTGCATAAGTGGAAAAACATACCTTGCTCATGGGTAGGTAGGCTCAACATTGTGAAAATGTCAATTCTACCCAAAGTGATCTACAGATACAATGCAATCCCCATCCAAATTCCACTGGCATTTTCTAATGAGATGGCGAAAGAAATCACCAACTTCTTATGAAAAGGGAAGAATCCTCGAATAAATAAAGCATTACTCAAGAAAAAGAACAAAGTGGGAGACCACACACTCCCTGATTTTTAGAACCTATTATACTGCCACAGTAGTCAAAACAGCCTGGTATTGGTACACCAACAGATAGATAGACCAATGGAACAGATTTCAGAATCCAGACATAAATTCATTCACCTATGAGCAAGTGATATTAGACAAAGGCCCAAAGTCCATTAATTGGGGAAAAGACAGTCTCGTTAACAAATGGTGTAGGCATAACTGGATATCCATCTGCAAAAAACTGAAACAAGACCCATACCTCACGTCATGCACAGAAACTAACTCAAAATGGATCCAAGACTTAAATATAAAATCAAAAACGATAAAGATCATGCAAGAAAAAATAGGGACAATGCTAGGAGCCCTAATACATGGCATAAACACAATATGAACCATAAGTAACAATGCACAAACACCAGAAGAGAAACTAGATAACTGGGAGCTCCTAAAAATCAAACAGCTATGCTCATCAAAAGACTTCACCAAAAGAGTCAAAAGACAACCACCAGACTGGGAAAAAAATTTTGGCTATGATAAATCCAATCAGCGTCAAATCTCTAAAATCTACAAGATACTGCAAAACCTCAACAACAAAAA
>NW_004443995.1:1232101-1247917 GCF_000243295.1 Trichechus manatus latirostris
AATCTCTAAAATCTACAAGATACTGCAAAACCTCAACAACAAAAAGACAAATAACCCAATTAAAAAATGGGCAAAGGATATCAACAAGCACTTCGACAAAGAAGATATTCAGGAGGCTAACAGACACATGAGGAAATGCTCACAATCATTAGCCATTAGACAAATGCTAAGCAAAAACTACAATGAGATACCATCACACCCCGACAAGGCTAGCATTAATCCAAAAAACACAAAATAATAAATGTTGGAAAGGTTGTTGAGAGACCGGAACACTTATACACTGTTGGTGGGAATGTAAAATGGTACAACCACTTTGGAAATTGATTTGGCACTTCCTTAAAAAATTAGAAATAGAAGTACCACATGATCTAGTAATGCTGCTCCTTGGAATATATCCTAGAGAAGTAAGAGCCATCACACGAGTAGATATATGCACACCCATGTTCAGTGCAGCACTGCTCATGATAGCAAAAAGATGGAAACAACCTCGGTGCCCATTAAAAGCCAAATGGATAAACAAATTATGGTATATTCACACAATGGAATACTACGCAACGGTAAAGAATAACAATGAATCTGCAAAATATCTTACAACATGGAGGAATCTGGAAGGCCTTACACTGAGTGAATTTAGTCAGTCCCAAAATGACAAATATTTTGTAAGACTACTATTATAAAAACTCAAGAAAAATTTAAACACAGAAGAAAACATTCTTTGATGGTTACGAGGGTGGGGAGGCAGCGAGAGGGGTATTCACTAACTAGATAGTAGACAAGAATTATCTTAGGTGAACGGAAGGACAGCACACACTAGAGGGGAAGTTAACACAACTGGACTAAACCAAAGCTAAGAAGTTTCCTGAATACAACCAAACACTTCGAGGGACAGAGTAGCAGGGGCAGGGGTCTGAGGACCATGGTTTCAGGGGACAGTGGCATAACAAAGTTTATTATGAAAATGTTTTGTACCTCGCTTTGGTGAGTGGCGTCTGGGGTCTTAAAAGCTAGCGAGCAGGCATCTAAGATGTATCAATTGGTCCAAACTCACCTGGAGTAAAGGAGAATGAAGAACGCCATAGACGCAAGTATTAGCCCAAGAGACAGAAAGGGCCACATAAATCAGAGACTCCATCAGCCTGAGACCAGAAATAGATGGTGCCTAGCTACCACCTATGCCCGCCCTGAAAGGGAACACAACAGAGAGTCCCTGACGGAGCAGGAGAAAAGTGGGGCACAGAACTCAAATTCTAGTAAAAAGACAAGACTCAATGGTTTGAGACTAGAGGGACCCCTGAAGACATGGCCCCTGGACTCTCCGTTAGTCCAAAACTAAAACCATTCCTGAGGCCAACACTTTAGACAACGATTAGACAGGACTATGGGATATAAAATGATACTTGCGAAGAGTGTGCTTCTTAGCTCAAGTAGATACATGAGACTAAATGGGCAGCTCCTGTCCAGAGATGAGATGAGAAGGCAGAGAGGTTTAGGAGCTGGTTGAATGGACATGGGAAATCTGGGATGGAAAGGAGGAATATGCTGTCACAGTATAGGGAGAGCAAGTAGGGTCACATAACAATGTATGTATAAATTTTTGTATGAGAGACTAGAATTGTAAACTTTCACTTAAAGAACAGCAATAAAAAAAAGATATTACAATTTCTAATAAATTATTGCCACTATATAGAAAAAAAAATCAAATGACCCATTGCCTTGGAAACCCTATGGGGCAGTTCTACCCTGTCCTATAGGGTCACTATCAGTCAGAATCAACTCAATGGCAATGGGTTTGCTTTTTGGTTTTGAATCTTTACGGAAGGAGACTACCATTTCTTTCTTCCAACCAGGGGCTTGTGGGTTTGAACAACAGACCTTTTGGCTAGCAGCCAAGTGCTTAACCATTGGGTCACCAGGGTAAGTTGTAATATGATTTAATTTCCCAAATGTATATTTTATAATTATGGCAGTTCCTTGCAAGGCCCACCATCAGTGGCTATCTTTACAGAAAATTAGTTCTTAGGCCAAACTCACACTCAAGATTCACAGATGATTGTTTTTTCAAGTAAAATCATGACCTTGATGTTTCAACGAATGAAAAATTAATGAATTTTTAAATAAAATTAAGTCATATTGCTGTATTTTTGGTAGTATTTTTTGGGGATTTTTTTTGGTTTTTGTCTCAAAGCATATGTCCTGTCTTCCGTGAACAGCATCAGTGGAACTGATTATGGTTAAGAAAGAGAGCCAGTAAAATGTTTGTCTAGTTAAGTTTGCAAATGCCCAACTCCATAAATTTTTCCTCTCACGTATAAAAATAATTGAACAGGGTTGATAGCAAACTACAGATTTTGCTTTGGTAAAAAACAACCCAAAATATCATTCCTTTGGCACCAGGGTGTTTATAAAAATAAAAATGGTTTAAGTCTTCAGTCTGTCTGCTTCCATCAGCTTTGAAAAGCTGTACCTAACTTTGTTGAAGTCATATTAATCAGAAACACCAAGAATTATGCAGTTTTGAGATTTCTTTAAAAAATCTCTATTTATGTAACAAAATAAATTCGGGGTTTTGCCATATTAATACAAAACTCCTCTTTGCATATCACCTCCCTCAAAATTTCTCAGAGACAATTACTCAGCGACATTCACTCAAGCTTTTACTGGACCGTGTAAGTGGGACTGTTTTAGGATACAAAGGCGACTAAAAGCTTCCAGCAAGGTTGTGGAATCAGGCGACACAAAGCGCGGAGGCGACCCCCAAAGAGGGAAAACCGTAGAGGAGCCTCAGCGCCGACTGGGGGGTCTTCGCTTTCCAGATCCTCCCTAAAACTGATTTCATAGGTTCTCTGAATAAAAAGCACTTAGTTGCCGAGCAATACAGTGCAAACAACTACGACGCCAATGCAAAACATTTAAAGTTGCGGGTAAGGCAGAAAATATTTTCATTTCAAGATTTCATCTGTGGACGAAAGAAACTTAGCCAAAGTCCTCGAGGAGCCTCCGCCTGACTGTCCCGAAACTCCGCCCCCAGAGGCGGCCCCGAGGAGAAAGGCCCGCCCCTCGTGCCCAAGACCACCTGCGGACGACCAGCGCGCGTGCGCGTAGATTACGTCATATCCGGCGCAGGGGCGCACGTTTGCGGAAGGGGTTGCATATTTGTGGCGGTAGCTTCTGCGTAGGTGATCAGTGTATCTTTCCTCTCAGACGGGCGGGTTTCACGGCAGCATCATGGTCGAGGTACAGTGACACCTAGGCGCTCAGCAGTCGTGTGCCTCTCTGGACTGCTTTTCTCTGGCGGCAGGCGTGGGTGATAGCGTGTGTTGGGAATCTGGGGCGATAGGAGGCCGCGAGGCGAGGTTGTTTGGCCGAGGCCGGGCCGTCTCTTAAGGTTTTCGGGGAGGGAAGAGGCCGGATGAGAGCACAAGTTTGAGGCCGGAAGCTTGAGATAATTTCTTTAGTCCTCATTTGGCCCTTGGGAGGTGGGCACTGTCCTCGTAGTTGAGGCTTCTGTTGATGATCGACCACTGGTACTCGCCGCCTGCAGGGGAGTGTCAGTAATTCTGAATCATAAGACTATTGGTCTTTTCTGTCTTGTTGGTTTCTTATCGCAGGAAAACCTGCCATTCTTGAGTTTTTGCATCGTTTCCTAGCTTGAATACCCATTCTCTTAGCAGATCATGTTTGCCTTATCTCAGAAATGTTTCAGCTCTTTCCAGTTTTCTCCATATCCATTGCAATCACCTTAATTCAGACCATCTTTTGCCTAGACCACCGCATTAGCTCCCAGCTGGTCTCCTTGCTTCCATGTTTGTGCCTCTCTAAATTGATCTGTTTAAAATGTAAGTTGGTCACGCCTTCCTTGCTAAAAACCCTTTCCAAGAATACGGATTGTTGTAATGGTTTAAAAAGACCTTACCTGATTTGGACCTTGCCTAATCTTGCAATCTCATCTTGCAACAAAACCCACTCCCTTGCCCAACACACAGCTGCCGTGCGGCTCCTGGTGTTATTTCAGTTACTGAACATCTTCCTACGTGAGGGTTTCCCTTTGTCGGAATTGCTCTTACCACCAGTCTGAGCAAGGGAATTCCCCCTCTGCTTAAATGTTACCTGAGAGAGATCTTTCCTAACTATCCTACATAATTTTCTTTCTCCTATTTATGTCTCAGCCTCTTGTTATCTTCATAGCACTAATCAAAATGTGGGACTATTTTGCTTATTTTCATTTCTCTTTCTCCTTGAGCAAAGGGAACTTGACTTTTTCATCATTCTGTTCATAGCTTCTAGCACAGTACCTGCCAGACACAGTGTGCACTGAATAAATGTGTAGTATAATTGAGTAAATCTCAGACTTTGATGGACCTGGGGCTCTGGCCAGAGAGCAGCTTCCTTCTCTTTTCTAAACTTGACTCTTAATAGCTTGCTGCTGGGAGCAGTGGTGAGTTGTATTAAACTTTTTACCTATGTAAATGTGTAAAGTACATAGCACTTTGGCTCTAATTTAGCTTATGACGTGTAATTTGTAGCTAGATGTGTAATTGCACTCTTTCTTTTCAGGAGGTGCAGAAACATTCTGTGCACACACTTGTGTTCAGGTCATTGAAGAGGACCCATGACATGTTTGTAGCTGATAATGGAAAACCCGTGCCTTTGGATGAAGAGAGGTAGCATAGTTCTTTATCAACTGCTAGAATATTGAAACTTCTAACATTTGGGAAAGAAGGGAACTATTTAATCCTTGAAGGATTAGTTAGTAATACTAACACTCATAACTATGCAATAATGAGTGTTGCTTTTGCATGATTTAAGCTGATTTAACTTTTTTTTTGGCCTTATTGTTCATAGTAAAAATCCCATTAATTGATTGCATTTTAGAAATACCCAATAATTAGGAGAGTCCCTTTTAGGTGTTTTATTTTATAATCAAATCACTTTGTATGTGCTTTCAGCTTCCCGCTGCTCTCAGAGCCTTGCTGAGCTGAAATTGTACCTGTCCAGTACCTCTACTCCCACCTTTTCTCGTTAGTATGATGAAGATTTTTCAGTGATGGCATATTTTTGGTTCTACATCTCCAGCACCAGTCTGGGATTGCATTATGTGCAGTGTTCCTTCTTTGTCCTTTACCCTTCTTTTGAAGTCTTCTTAATTCCTCAGACAAGCATTTATATTTGATTTATAAAGTGGACTGTACTTAAAAATAATATAAGTGCATTTCTTTTTAAAACGTTGAACTAATTAAGTACTTTGATTAGTTCTAACTAACCTTCTTAGATAAATCCAATAAAAGTTGTTACAGAAGCTTTTACTATATTTTTATACTGAAGCATTTGAAGGAAAATATGTTGACTTTGAAGTTTTGAAAAGAATATATTAGTCTCTGTTTTTAGATGAGTTGGACTGTTGATAATGCACCATGACAGACGTTGTATTAGCTAACAAGCTAAAATACTGCTTAGACTTCATGGATGCTATGTGGTAGAACGTGAGCCAAAGTCAATATGTGATATGGAAATGTACTTGGAAATTTTGGAAGTTAAAGCTAAACTGCTGTCTAACTTTAAAATCTTAACAGAAGCTTTTTCTACACGGTTATGCAAACTTAAGTTATTTAAGTACTTGTTCTCAGGTTAGCTATAAACGTTTGCGCCGATGAATATATTTAAAGTATTTAAAAATACATTCTTATGTTTATAATTTTTAAATAGTCACAAACGAAAAATGGCAGTCAAGCTTCGTAATGAGTATGGTCCTGTGTTGCATATGCCTACTTTAAAAGAAAATTTTAAAGAGAAGGGCCTTCAGAATTCATCAGATTCATATGGTCACAAACAATATCCTGACAATCAAGGTAAGTATGGTGTTATCAGAAATATCAGAACTTGAAATGTGGATTTTGAAATTAGAAAAATAAGATGTCTTATTAGCACCCCTTCTAGAAGAACTAATTGGAACCATACAGTATTTAACCATTATACTAGGACTGTACTAGAAGTCTTGAATTCCTCCTGAGAGTAGTGATTGAGATCATTAGTTGGTGGTTTCTCTCTTACAGGAAGTAAAGGTGGTAGTATAATAATGGCAGACATTCTTAGGATGTGGAGAAGGTCACAGTGGAGACCAAAGGAAAAATTTGGAGAATATTCCTAAACTGTGGCGAGACCATCTATCTTGGCTATAGGTCAGAAATATGGTGTTAAGTACTAATGTAACTGAAAATGGTGCTGAATAAGAGAATCCAAGATTCCACAGGGAAACTGTTTACTTGATTAAAAAAACCCAAAAAACAGAGTGAATTAACCTGATAGGATGACCCTTCTACCCACCACTGCTATATAGTAAATGCACATACTTTATTGATCTCAGATCAGCAAAGAGGCAAGGAAATAGCTCTGTACATGGTCTTCAGAGGTCAAACAAAAATGACCAACTTCCCTTATTTTTGAGACCTGAGTTTAGTTGTGAAATTTTGAGAAATCTAGCTGATTAATATTATTATTTATTAAAAGAGATAATACTTGTATATAAGAAGAATTCACTGTATGAGGGTGACAGCTTTCTCCCCCCCCCCACCCGTTTAGGGCAAGAAGTTGAATACTTAGTGACGGGTACACATCCATACCCACCAGGACCTGGTAAGTCAGCTGTTACATACTGAAAATGTCCTATTGTGACATGTATATCCAAGGATGATTCCTGTTGCCTATAAAATACAGAGTAAGTTCACTAACTCTGCATCCAGTCATAGCTTTTTAGATGATAGTTAACTGATACTTAGTATCACATGCATTCATTCAGCAAACATTCCTAAGCACCCGTATTTTTTCGGGCACTGCATTAATAATTCAAAGACAGTGAGACTGCTCCTGGCCTAGTCAAGAAACATGTTGTGTGTGTGTGTCACACAGAGGGAGTGTCCAGTATAACAAGGTGGAAGAAAAACAAAACTTAATATAACTAGATTCTAGTAATTTTAGAGAGTAGGCTTTACCATAAAGAAAATAGGGGTGAATTGGATGTTTTTTGTTTTAGTGATTAACATTCATTCTTGGAAACTTTTGCTAGTATTTGGGGAACTGCTTAATTTTTACATCTGAAGATAATGTTCCCAGATAATAAAAATGTAACTTTTACTCTTTGGGCTATTTGAATATCAGACTGATCAAATTGGATTTGAAGTATGTGTTATTCATCAATATTTATTATTTTTGTTATCACTAATTGTTTATTGTAAAAAAAAAGTTGGAAGCAAAAGAAGAAAAACTTAATCAAGTTTTGTATTAACACCACCTGGAGATAATCACCATTACCTTTTCGGCATATGTTTTCCTTCTGTATTTTATTTTAAATGCGTGTAAATGAAAACAAAGATAGCTACTAAAAGGAAATTTTTTTTTATTTATATAAGGGGTTGCTTTGACAGCAGATACTAAGATTCAGCGAATGCCAAGTGAATCAGCTGCGCAATCTTTAGCTGTGGCATTACCTTCTCAGGCCAGGTATGAAATATTTTTATGCTTCTAATTATAAAGATTTTGAAAACATCTTTCACTGTTGATTTTTTTTTTCTCATTTTTAAGCGTTTCTTTATCATTAATGTATGACATTTTCCTTTATCAGTGTTTAAAAAAAATTAAAGGGTTGGTTCTGCAGGACACATGAGTGGGGCATTAGTTACTTAGAATGTAGTGTTTCTCTTGCTTCAGGGTTGATGCAAATCGCACTGCCCCTGGTGGAAGTGAATACCGACTTCCTGGGGCCTCTGACCGGTCACAGCCTCCAGTGATGACTTCAGTAAGTGTTCCTGTGTCAAATAATATTGATGGTCTCTCACTTCTGGGATATGTGATCTAGTTTCTCTTCATCCCAAAAATCTTCTTAAAATATTAAAGAAATGAACACTTCCTTGGAATTATTAAAGTAGATAGCAGCCTGAGCTAGCTGTTAAGATTTCATAATCCTAAAACTTGGTTTGTTAGTGAATTGACGTATTTTTTTAGAATTTAAAATTCTGTTAATTTAGGATATTGTGATTCTCACACATTATAGATAGTATGCATTTGGTGAAGATAATGTTACGTTACTATTTATTATCTGTTATTAAAAATATTAGAGGAGTGTTGTTCTGAAACTTGTGTTAGGTGTTAATGTATATTAGACATAAAAGTATTTTTTATAAAATTTTAAGTTGATTTATGTAATTAAGAGTCGAGTGCTATTAAAAAAAAAAGAAAAGAAAAACCAAAACCCGTTGCTGTTGAGTCCATTCCGAATCATAGTGACCCTGTAGGACAGAGTAGAACTGCCCCATAGAGTTTCCAAGGAGCAACTGGTGGATTTGAACTGCTGACCTTTTGGTTAGCAGCTGTAGCTCTTAACCACTGTACCACAAGTGCTATTAGTATTGTAATATTCATGGGTAGTAAAACTACTGTCTTATAAATGAGCATTTAGAAATACATGAGTTTATGTGTAAGTAAATGGCAGCTGCTTTTGTTCGTCGAAGTAGTTATAGAAAGAATACACTAAAAACATGCAGTTTAGTTTACATTATGAACTTTATTATCAGTTGAAGTGAGTGTAGTTGGTACTTCCCCAGTTTATTATACAAGTGATTTGTCTTTATGAAGCGAATGCATTTGTAGCCCTCATACCACACTTTCTCTTGTAACCTGCATTCTCAGATCTCTCTGCCCAGGCCTTTTACTGCCTTCGTTGTCATTAGGTGCTGTCAAGTCAGTTCCGACTCATAGCAACCCTACAGGACAGAGTAGAACTGCCCCATAGGGTTTCCAAGGAGCAGTTGGTGGATTTGAACTGCTGACCTTTTGGTTAGCAGCTGAGCACTTAACCACTGCGTGACCAGGGCCCCTCTACTGCCTTAGGAAGATGTAATGTAAGCTTCTTGAGGATAGAAGCTTTGCTTTGTTTTCACTCTGTACCCTCAGCACTATAACAGTGCCTGATGCAGAGTATGGGCTTAAATATTTTTAGATGGATGGATGGACCACCACCACCAGTTGCTGTTGAGTCAGTTCTGACTTGTGGTGGCCTCGTGTCAGAGTAGAACTGTGCTTCATAGGGTTTTCAGTGGCTGATTTTTTTGGAAGTAGATTGCCAGGCCTTTCTTCCTCTATGGCAACAGTAGATGTTATATCAACTAGTATGCCTTTTAAAGTAGAATTTAAATACTGTAATACCATCATAACTATGAGGTAGGCACTGTTAGCCCCATTTTACAAAAAGAAATGATGTAATTTTTACCCCAGCTGGGATCTGAAGCCATACACAGAGACCTGTGCTTTTGAACACTCAAATATCCTTCCTCTGTTGGGTTTTTTAATTGCTTTCTAAAACTGAAATTAACATTGAAGAAAATACAGCTCTGATGAAACATCTTAGACTTATTTTAACTTTCACTAATTTCAGGGCAGGTAGACCCATTCATACACCCCTCTTTTAGTTTCCATTATTCAGTTGATAAAATGAAATGTTAGGTATGATATCTTTAATGATAATGTAATCTGTTCTGTATCTAGGTTATTATGGAGGCTGGAAATGCCAAGAACTCTGCACTGATGGCCAAAAAAGCCCCTACGATGCCAAAACCCCAGTGGCACCCACCTTGGAAACTGTACAGGGTGAGTTAATTGCAAAGAATGATTGATTTGCAGTTGACAAAGCCTGAAGAATAGAAGAACAAGAAGGAAAAAGAGTAAATATGAGAACTCGTAGAGTGATATGAGGGGGATGGGAGAGGATTTAGGCACTGTCTTAAAAGATATCTTGGGAAGGAGACTTCTTAAGCTTACTTGTATTTTGTGTAAAATGCAGTATAAAATATTAATAGAATGTTAGTAAATGTCAAGAGCGGAAGAGACAAATTTAGGAAAGTGTTTGAGATATTTATGAAGGGCAGGAAGGCCGTATAAGGAAATTTCTTTGGACTTACCAATTCCCTTTCTGGGTATAATAAATTAAAATGACTCAAAATATACCATATCTAAAATAAAATGTGTATAGCAGGAAAAAAAAACTAGATATGATTTAATATATATATTTTAAATTTTATTTTTCAAATTATTATGCAGTAAAATAGACTTCTCTTTCGTTTACAATTTTTAATAGATATGTAGACTTGGATAAGCATTACCACAGTCAGGATATAGAAGTTCCATCACCTCATAAAAAACCCTTTTGCTATCCTTTTATACTCCTGCTCTTCCCCACCCCTGGCAACCATTTATCTGTTTACCATTACTGTAGTATTGTCTTTTTGACTGTGTGTCATAAATGGAATCTTAAGTATGTAACTTTTTGAGACTGGCTTCTTTCATGCAGCTTAATGCCTTTGAGATTCATCCAAGTTGTTGCACGTATTAATAATACATTCCTTTTTATTGCTTAGTACTGTTTCGTTGTGTAGATGTTCTACAGTTTATGCATCCTTTCACACATTGGAGATTATTTCATTATTATCATTCTAAAACCTAATTGTCACATAATCTCATAAGTTGATAATTTGAATACATGGGAGGAGCATTTCAAACCCTGGTGGTGGTTAAAATTGAATAAACTTTTAACTGTGTCGATGAATCTGCACATGCTTTTTCCCCCACAGGTCATCAGTGGGCACCTCGGCTGGGTTCGCTGTATTGCTGTGGAACCTGGAAATCAGTGGTTTGTTACTGGATCTGCCGACAGAACTATAAAGGTAATAACAAGGAAGAAAAAAATAAAACGTAACTGTGCTTGCCATGTAAGTTTAACCTGTGACAAGTTATTTCCTGTTGTGAGAATTGCTGCTGCAGTTTCTCTGAGCATTTAGATCTGAGTAGAAGTAAATTCTGTTGTATGCCAGTTAATTTTTCCAAATAAGTCTTGTTTAAAGATTGGTATTCAGCAAATTTAAGCCAATGCTTACCCTCAGATTGGTCCAGTTATCTTCCTGAAATAAATGCTGACTATTTACCACAAATTTCTTGATACTTAATCTCTTTTTCTTTTGGTATCAAAATTAAAGCATGCTCATTTATAGAGAATATGGAAAATATACCAAAACCCATTGCCATCAAGTTGATTCCAATTCATAGTGATCCTCCTATACAACACAGTAGAACTGCGCCATAGAGTTTCCTAGGCTGTCCTTTACAGAAGCAGACTGCCACGCCTTTCTCCCAAGGAGCTGCTTCTGTGTTTGAACTGCCGACCTCAGTTGGCGGCCCCACTGTACCACCGGGGCTTCTTGTGGAAAATATAAAGAACTATAAAAGAACATAAACCTATCCATAATCATACCACTGTTAGGTATTTGAATGAATTTCTTTTAATGTTTATTTCTGTGCATGTGTATCAGTCAGTGCATTTCTTTCTGTGTGTGTAAATGTGTTTTTAAAAAGTCATGCTTGGTATGTAATTTTGTATCTTGTTTTTTCACTCAACGTTGTATCAAAGGCATATTCCTGTTAAAAATTCCACCTTTTAAATGGTAGTGTAACATTCTATCATTTAGATATTTTGTAATCCATTTTTCTATTCTTGGACATTAAAGTGTTTCCTAATATTCACTATTACTATAGTTAATCTTTGTGCATAAAGCTTTTTCTGTATTGTGTTATGTTAGATTCTCAAAAATAGAATTAATGGGTCAAACATTTTTGAGGTTGATACCTAAAGTACAGATTATTTCTTAAAATGAGTGGGTTGATCTTGTGGTCTGGTCCTTTTCACCACAGTGATTGTGTATCCCTTGTAAAATATCTATTACTGTGACAAGCAAAAATGGGTATCTAATCTTTTTAAAAACTGTTTGTATAAAATTTCTAGTGAGTGCTCACTTTGGCAGCACATTTACTAAAACTGGAATGATAAGAAAAGATTAGCATGGCCCTTGCGCAAGGATGATACACAGTTCATGAAGAAAGCAGCAGAAGAAGCCTTCAGGTGCCAGAAGAAAGGAAATAATAAGAATTAGAGCAGAATTAAATGAAATAGAGAATAGAAAAACAATTGAAACTGGTTCTTTGAAAAGATCAACAAAATTGATAACCCATTGGCCAAACTGACAAAAACGGGAGGAAGCAGATAACCCGTATAACAAATGAGATGAGTGATATCACAACAGACCTGACTGAAATTAAAAGAATCATAACAGAATACTATGAAAAATTGTACTCTTAACAAATTTGAAAACCTAGAGGAAATGGACAAATTTCTAGAAACTACCTACCTAACTACCTAAACTAACAAATAGAGATACAAGAACTAAATAAACCCATAACAAAAGAAGAGATTGAAAAGGTAATTAAAATCCCAATAGAAGAAAGCCCTGGCCCTAACCACTTCACTGGAGAATTCTACCAAACTTTCAGAGAAGAGTTAACAACACTACTGCTAAAGGTATGTTACAGCATAGAAAAGGATGGAATACTCCCAAACTCATTCTGTGAAGCCAGCATAACCCTGATAGCAAAACCAGGTAAAGACACCACAAAAAAAGAAAATTACAGACCAGTATCCCTCATGAACCTTGACGCAAAAATCCTCAACAAAATTCTAGCCAAAAGAATTCAGCAACATATCAAAAAAGTAATTCACTATGATCAAGTGGGATTTATACCAGGTATGCAGGGATGGTTCAACATTAGAAAATCAATCAGTGTAATTCATCACATGAGTAAAGTAAAAGACAAGAACCAGTTGATCTATCCATTGATGCAGAAAAGGCATTCGACAAAAGTCCAACACTGATTCATGATAAAAACTCAACAAAATAGGAATAGAAGGGAAGTTCCTCAGTATAATTAAGGGTGATTTTACAAAGCCAACAGCCAGCATCATCCTAAATGGAGAGATTTTGAAAGCATTCCTCTTGAGAACAGGAACCAGACAAGGTTGCCCTTTATCACCACGCTTATTCAACATTGTAGTGGAGGTCCTAGCCAGAGCAGTTAGGCAAGAAAAAGAAAGAGGGCATCCAAATTGGTAGGGAAGAAGTCAAAGTAGCTCTGTTTGCAGATGATAGGATTTTATACACAGAAAACTCCAAAGAATCCACAAGAAAACTACTGGAACTAATAAAAGATATCAGCAAAGTTTCAGGATACAAGATAGACCTACAAAAATCAGTTGGATTCCTCTTCACCAACAAAGAGAACCTTGAAGAGGAAATCAAATCAATACCATTTACTATAGCCCCCAAGAAGATAAAATACTTAGGAATGAACCTAACCAGAAGCATAAAAGATTTATAAAATGAAAACTACAAGACGCTACTGCAAGAGACCTGCATAAGTGGAAGAACATACCTTGCTCATGGATAGGTAGACTCAACATTGTGAAAGCGATCTACAGATACAATCCCCGTCCAAGTTCCATCAGTGTTTTTTAATGAGGTGGAGAAACAAATCAACTTCATATGGAAAGGGAAGAGGCCCTGAATAAGTAAAGCATTACTGAAGAAGAACAACAAAGTGGGAGACCTCGCACTACCTGATTTTAGAACCTGTTACACCACCATGGTAGTCAAAACAGCCTGGTACTGGTACAACAACAGATACATAGACCAATGGAACAGAATTGAGAATCCAGACATAAATTCATTCACCTATGAGCAACTGATATTAGACAAAGGCCCAAAGTCCATTAATTGGGGAAAAGACAGTCTCTTTAATAAATGGTGCTGGCATAACTGGATATCCATCTGCAAAAAACTGAAACAAGACCCATACCTCACACCATGCACAAAAACTAACTCAAAATGGATCAAAGACCTAAATATAAAATCAAAAACTCTAAAGATCATGGAAGAAAAAATAGGGCAACGCTAGGAGCCCTAAACCATGGCATAAACACAATGAACCGTAAGTAACAATGCACAAGCACCAGAAGAGAGACTAGATAAATGGGAGCTCCTAAAAATCAAACACTCATGTTCCACAAAAGACGTCACCAAAAGAGTCAAAAGACAACCTACAGACTGGGAAAAAAAATTTTTTTTAATTTTAGGTAAAGGTTTACAAAACAAATGTTTCCTGATTAAACAGTCCCTACACATATTGTTGTATGACATTGGTTAATAAACCCATGACATGTCAATATGCTCCCATTTCTGCCTTGGAGGACCTTTTTTTTGGTGAAAACATACATAGCCAAAGATACACCGTTTCAAAAATTTCTACATGTACAATTCAGTGACGTCGATTACATTTTTGCAGTTGTGCTGCTATTCTCACTTTAGATGAAGGTTTACAGAACAAAATAGTTTCTCATTAAAAAGTTAGTGCAAATATTGCCCTGTGACAATGGTTAAGAACCCCACTTGTCAACACAGTCCTTACTCAACCTTGGGTTCCCTATCACCAGTTTTCCTGTCCCCTTCTGTCTTCTAGTCCTTGTCCCTGGACTGCTGTGCCTCATTAGTCCCATTTTGTTTTATGCGGCTGTCCAATCCCTGGCTGAATGGTGAACCTCAGGAGTGACTTCACCACTAAGCTAAAAAGGTGTCTGGGGGCCATGCTCTTGGAGTTTCTCCAGTTTCTTTCAGGCCAGTAAATCTGGTCTTTTCTGTGTGTGTGTTAGAATTTTGTTCTACATCCTTCTCCAGCTCTGTCTATAACCCTCTGTTGTGCTCCTGGTCATAGCAGTCGGTGGTAGCCCGGCACCATCTAGCTGTACTGGACTCAGTCTGGTGGAGGCCTTGGTAACTGTGGTCCATTAATCCTTCGGACTAATCTTTTCCTTGTATCCTGTTCTCTTCATTCTCCCTTGCTCCCAAAGGGATGAGACCAGTGGAGTGTCTTAGATGGCTGCTGAAAGGCTTTTAAGACCCCACACGCTACTCACCAAGGTAGAATGTAGAACATTGTCTTTATAAACTGTGTTATGCCACTTGAGCTAGATGTTCCCTGAGACCATGGTCCCCACAGCCCTCTGCCCAGCATTTCAGTCCCTCAGGGAGTTTGGATGTGTCTATGGAGTTTCCGTGACCTTTCCTTGTACAAGTTGTGCTGGGTTCCCCAGTATAGTGTACTGTCTTACCCTTCACCAAAGTTACCACTTATCTATTGTCTATTTAGTATTCCCCCCGACACCCTTCCCATCCCTCATAACCAACAAAGATTGTTACTTCTTGTGTGTAAACTTTTTCATGAGTTTTTACAGAAGAGGTCTCATACAATCATTGTCCTTTTGTGATTGACATATTTCATTCAGCATAATGTCCTCCACTTTCATCCATGTTATCAGATGCTTCACAGATTAATCATTGTTCTTTCTCGTGGCATAGTACTCCATTGTGTGTATGTACCATAGTTTGTTTATCCATTCATCTATTGATGGGCATTTTGATTGTTTTCCATCTTTTTGCGATTGTGAACAGTGCTGCCATGAACATGGATATGCATATGTCTATTTGTGTGATGGCTCTTATTTCTCTAGGATATATTCCTAGCAGTGGGATTGGTGGATCCTATGGTATTTCTATTTCTAGCTTTCTAAATAAGCACCCTATTTTTCAAAATGGTTCTGTCATTATGAATTGCCGCCAGCAGTGCATACGAGTTCCAGTCTCCCAGCAGCCACTCCAACATTTGTTATTTCCAGTTTTTTTGATTCTTGCCATTAATGCCAGGGTGAGATGGTATCTCATTGTGGTTTTAATTTGCATTTCTCTACTGGCTAGTGAACGCGAGCATTTCGTCATGTCTGTTGGCCACTTGAATGTCTTTGGTGAAGTGTCTGTTCATTTCCTTTGCCCATTTTTTAATAGGATTATTTGTCTTTTTGTTGTAGAGGTGTTGGATTTTCTTGTAGATTATGGA
>NW_004443995.1:1248942-1268426 GCF_000243295.1 Trichechus manatus latirostris
TATAGTATCGTATCGTCTGCAAACAGGGACAGTTTAACTTCTTCATTACCAATTTGGATGCCCTTTATTTCTTTTTCTTGCTTTATTGCTCTAGCTAGAACTTCCAGCACAATGTTAAATAGGAGTGGTGATAAAGGGCGTCTTTGTCTTGTTCCTGTTCTCCAAGGGAATGTTTTCAGCCCGTCTCTGTGAAGAATGATGTTCACTGTTGGTTTTATATAGATGCCCTTTATTATGTTGAGAAATTTCCCTTCTATATCTATTTTATTGAGAGTTTTTATTAGGAATTTGTGTTGGACTTTGTTGAATGCCTTTTCTGCGTCAGTTGAGATGACCATGTGATTCTTTTATTTATGTGGTGGATTACGTTGATTGATTTTCTAATGTTGAACCATGCTTGCATACCTGGTACGAATCCTGCTTAGTCGTGGTGTAGTATTTTTTTGATATGATACTGAATTCTGTTGGCTAGAATTTTGTTGAGAATTTTTGCATCTATTTTCATGAAAGGTATTGTTCTGTAATTTTTTTTTGGTGGTGTCTTTTCCTGTTTTTGGTATCAAGCTTATGCTGGCTTCATAGAATGAAGTTGGAAGTGTTGCTTCCTTTTGTATGCTCATTAATAGTTTGAGTAGTACTGGTACAAGCTCTTCTCTGAATGTTTTGTAGAATTTTCCACTGAAGTCACCTGGGTCAGGGCTTTTTTTTTTTGTTGGGAGTTTTTTTTTATTACCTTTTCAGTCTCTTGTTAGGGGTCTGTTCAGATTTTCAACATCAGTTTGTTGTAGTTTGGGTAGGTAGTGTGTTTCTAGAAATTTATCCATTTCCTCTAGGTTTTCAAACTTGTTGGGTATAGTTTTTGATAATATTCTGTTATGACCCTTTTTATTTCAGTTGGGTCTGTTGTAGTGTCGCCCATTTCATTTTTATTTGGGTTATTTGCGTCCTCCTGTTTTTCTTTTGTCAGTCTGGCCCGTGGTTTGTGGATTCTTTCAAAGAACCAACTTTTGGTTTTGTTGATTCTTTCTATTGTTTTTCTGTTCTCTATTTCATTTATTTCTGTTCTGATCTTTATTATTTCCTTTCTTCTGGTAGCTGTGCGCTTCTTTTGCTGTGTTCTATTGGTTTGAGTTAATGTTTTGATTTTGTCCCTTTCATTTTGATGTGTGCATCTACTGCTATAAATTGTCTTCTGAAGACTGCCTTTGCTGTGTCCAAAGGTTTTGGTATGTTGTGTTTTCATTCTCGTTTGATTCTAGGAGTTTTTTGATCCCGTCTCTGATTTCTTCTTTTACCCAGTGGTTTTTAAGCAGGGTGTTACTCAATTTCCATGTAATTGACTTTTTTCCCTTGCTCTTTCCGTTGATAATTTCTACCTTGATGACATCGTGGTCAGAGAAGATACTTTGTATTATCTCAGCGTTTTGGATCTTTTTGAGGATTGCTCTGTGGCCAAAGATGTTCTGTTCTGGAGAACGTTCCATGTGCGTTGGAAAAGAATGTGTCCTTTGCAGCTGTTGCATGGGGTGTTCTATATATGTGTATGAGGTCAACTTGGCTGATTGTTCCCTTCATGTCTTCTGTATCTTTCCTGAGTTTCTTTTTAGATGTTCTGTCCTCTACTGAGAGTGGTGTGTTGAAGTCTCCTTCTGTTATTGTGGAACTGTCAGTTACTCTTTTCAGTGCTGTTAGAGTTTGTTTTATGTATTTTGGAGCCCTGTCATCGGGTGCGTAGATGTTTATTATGGTTATGTCTTCATGATGGATCGTCCCCTTAATCATTATATAGTGTCCTTCTTTGTCTTTTATGGTAGATTTTGTTTTAAAGTCTATTTTATCTGAGATTAGTATTGCCACTCCTGCTCTTTTTTGGTAGTTGTTTGCTTGATATATTTTTTCCATCCTTTGATTTTTAATAAATTTCCGTCTTTGTTTCTTAGGTGTGTCTCTTGTAGACAGCGTATTGATGGATCCTGCTTTTTTATCTATTCTATCACTCTCCGTCTCTTTATGGGTGCATTTAGGCCATTTACATTTAGTGTAATTATTGATAGGTGTGAGTTTATTGCTGTCATTTTGTAGTGCTTTTTTTGTGGTGCTGATGTTTTCTTTGTTCCTTTTACTCTCCTGTGCTGTATTCCTTTTGTTTCTGGATTTTTTTAAATTTCTTTTTGTTTTGTGGGTTTTGTTTTTACTGAGACTTTATGTTTTTTCTCTTTAGTTTTATGAGGTTTCTTAACTTTCTTTGTGGTTACCATGAAATTTACCCTTATCTTTGTAAGTTTGAAGCAGTCTGTTATTACTTGGTATTGCCTTGCCTTCCTCTCCATTAGAAGGTTCGATACCTACACCATTTATTCCCTCTTTTGTTGTTCTGATGTTGTTGTCATTTACAGATTAACTGCTCTGATTCCCTGTTGTACTTCTTTTGGTTTTGGTTAGTCCTTGAGAGTTCATTTCCTAGATTGGTATCTGGCTGGTATGATCCTACGTCCTAGATTTAGCCTGTGAGCTGAAGTTGTTTGTTCTTATATTGAAGGACTCCCTTTAATAATTCTTCTAAGTTTGGTTTTGTTTTTAACATACTCCCTTAATTTCTGTTTATCTGGAAATGTCTTAATTTCACCATCATGTTTGAATGAGAGGTTTGCAGGATACATTATTCTTTGCTGGCAGTTTTTTTCTTTCAAAGTTTTATTTATGTCATCCCATTGCCTCCTTGCTTGCGTGGTTTCTGCGGAACAATCTGAGCGTAGTCTTATTGTTTCTGCTCTGTATGTGACTTCTTGTTTTTCTCGAGCTGCTCTCAGGATTCTTCGCGTTTGGTTTTAGCGAATGTGATTATGATATGCCTTGGTGATTTTCTTTGGGGTCTATCCTATATGGGGGTCGTTGAGCTTCTTGGATGGTCAGCTTTTCATCTTTCATGATATTGGGGAAATTTTCTGTCAGGAGTTCTTCAGTGATCTTCTCTGTGTTTTTTGTTTTCTCCCCCTGTTCTGGAACTCCAATCACTCACAAATTTTTGCTTTTGATTATATCCCACATAATTTTCAGGGTCTCTTCATTTTTCTTCGTTCTTTTTTCTGATTTTTCCTCAGAGTTGTATTCAAGTGTTTGTCTTCAATTTCGCTGATCCTGTCTTCCACCGTTTCATCTGCTCCTCAGTGCTTCTGTGACACTGTCCGTTTCTGAAATCTGGTTATCTTTTGGATTTCTAATTGTTGCTTTTGTAGGGTTTCTAGTTGTGAATTTATTTTAGCATTTTGTTCCTGCATTATTTTCCTGAATTCTTCCTTTTTTATGTCTGTATTTTCCATGAATTTGTCTTTTTTTTTCCTCATTTTTGTCTGCAGTTTGCTTCAACTCTTGGATAATTCTGAGTATTAGAGATTTGAATTTCCTATCAGGTAATTCTAGTGCCTTTTTTTCTACTGGAAGGCATCTGGTGTTTTATTTTGGACACCTACTAGAACCATCCTGTCCTGTTTTTGTAAATGTTTTGATATTGTCTGTTATCTTTGGGGCATTCAGTAGTTATTTTTCTCGTTTAGTGATTGTAGATTTGTTTTTTTCGTTCTGTTTTTTTGTTTTATTTGGTTATGTGTGAACAGGCAATCTGTGTGTTTTCTTGTTTGTTCGTCTGTGGGCGCAATACTTTTTGCCTCCTCCAATTGGCAGGGTCAGTCGCTCAGATATGGTATAGTAGGGCAGGTCTAGCTGAAGAGGAGTTGCTGGGATGGGTGGTTTGTGGTGACCTGGGTGGGCTGGTAATCAGTGCAGGGCAGGTTCCGGTAAGCTGTGCCCGTGTTGCTTGGTGGTATGATGTTGAGCGCACGGTGCAGGTATGCAGGATAGAGGGGTGAGATTGTGATGTGTGGAGCTAATGTGGGTATGGGAGAGAGGAGAGAGGAACAGGAGCCAAAAACTTAGAAACAAACAAAAAGAGTGCTAGGGGAGCTCCTCGTTGGAGTGGAGAGATAAGAGACTATGAAGTGGAGAAAAAGAAAAAGGAAAAAATGAAGAAGGAAAAGAAATGAAAAAAATGAATAAATAAAAATTAGAAAAGTAAAGCTCCCAGGGTTCCCACCGGTGCAGCTACGAGGTCTGGGGAAGTTTCTCCCAGGCGTTGAAGTACAGCCTGGCTAGAAGGCATAGAGGTGGCACTCAGTGCCAGGTATTCAGTGGACAGGAAGAGTAGGACGGTATAGAGACAAGAGAAACTGAGTAATGAAGAAAGAAAAATGGGAAAGAGAGGGAAAAGAAAATAAATTGAATAATAAAAAAAAAAACATGAAAAAAGAAATTCCCTCAGAGATCCCTGCGCGTCTGTGCAAACGGGGTAGGTCCGAAGCCGCGCAGTACTGCCTGGCTAGAACGGGCTCCCAATTCGAGAAAAGAAAAAGAAACAGTTCAAAACAAACAAACCAGAAAAGGCCCGGGATCCCACCAGCATGGCAGCACAGACCGAGAAGCAGTTTCACATTCGAGCGGAGTTGCACAGCCTTTCAGGAAGAAGCAAAGATGGCGCACAGAGCCAGGTATTTGAGTGAAAGGAGGAGGAGGTGGTGAGAGGTTAAAAAGCAACACCAGCAGCCAACAAATGGTACTCAGGGAGTTGGCCCATTTGGGCAGGTGGAATCAAAGTAGCTGGTGCTTCCAGGCCAAGAGACTGTGGCTGTGGGAAGCAGAGGAGGCCGAGTGGGGAGTGAAGAAGGGTGGGGGGTGGGAAAGCGTCTGTTGCTGGTTACCGGTTGTTCTGTGTTTTGCTGGAAGCTCTGTGAAGCTGCTTTCTTGTACCCCATGTTCGCTGGTCTCTGATAGGGGTCCAACATGGCAGATCCGTGCTTTGTTAGCTGTTAGGGGACCTCTGCATGTATCTCTTCTCTCTCTGTTCTCTGTCAGTTTCTTATTCCATTTGGTACTTGGCTGAGTTGTTTATCTCTTTGTTTGGTGCTTAGGGTTTCAGGATTGCTGTTTTCTGTGTTTGGCTTAGTTTTCCAGATCTTTGCTATGCAGGGACGGTGTGGTGCTTCTGCCTAGAACGCCATGTTGCCTGGAAGTCGGGAAAATTTTTGGCGATGACAAATCCAGTATCTATTCTCTGAAATCTACAAGATACTGCCAAACCTCAACAACAAAAAGACAAACAACCCAGTTAAAACATGGGCAAAGAATATGAACAGGCACTTGGCCAAGGAAGATATTTTAGGCAGTTAAGAGACACGTGAAGAAATGCTCACTATTATTAGCTATTAGAGAAATGCAGATCAAAACTACAATGAGATATCTTACCCCAACAAGGCTGTCATTAATGCAAAACACACAAAATAATAAATGCTGGAGAGGTTGTGGAGAGACTGTAACACTTAGACACTGCTGGTGGGAATGTAAAATGGTATAACCACTTTGGAAATCGATTTGGCGCTTCCTTAAAAAGCAAGAAATAGAAGTACCATATGATCCAGCTATCCTGCTCCTTGGAATATATCCTAGAGAAACGAGCTGTCACACGAATAGGTATATGCACACCCATGTTCATTGCAACACTGTTCACAATAGCAAAAAGATGGAAACAGCCTAGGTGCCCATCAACGGAAGGATGGGTAAACAAATTATGGTATATGCACACAATGGAATACTATGCAACAACAAAGAACAACGATGAAGCCATGAAACATAACGTGGAGGAAGGTGGAAGTCATTACGCTGAGTGAATTTAGTCCCAAAAGGACAAATATCATGTAAGACTACTATTGTAAAAACTCAAAAAAAGATTTAAACACAGAAGAAAACATTCTTTGATGTTTACGATGGTGGGGAGGGAGGGTAAGGGTTATTTACTAACCAGATAGTAGATAAAAATTAGGTGAAGGGAAGGAAAGCACACACGACAGGGGAAGTCAGCACAGCTGGGCTAAACCAAAGCTAAGAAGTTTCTTGAATATAGTCAAACACTTTGAAGGACAAAGTAGTAGGGATAGGGGTCTGGGGACCATGATTTCAGGGGACATCTAGGTCAATTGGCATAACAAAGCTTATTAAGAATATGTTGTGCATCCTACTTTGGTGAGTGGCGTCTGGGGTCTTAAAAGCTTGCAAGCGGCCATCTAAGATGCATCAATTGGTCCCAACTGCCTGGAGTAAAGGAGAATGAAGAACACCAAAGACACAAGGAAAGTATTAGTCCCAGAGACAGAAAGGGCCACATAAACCAGAGACTTCATCAGCCTGAAACCAGAAGAACTAGATGGTGCCCCGCTACCACCAGTGACCGCCCTGACAGAGAACACAACAGAGTGTCCCTGATGGAGCAGGAAAAGTTGGGGTGCAGAACTCAAATTCTAGTAAGAATACCAGACTTAATGGTCCGACTGAGACTGGAGGAACCCTGGAAAGCTTGGCCCTTGGATTCTCTATCAGCCCAGAACTAAAACAATTTCTGAGGCCAACTCTTCAGACGGGGATTGGACTGGACTGTGGGACCTAAATTGATACTCATGAGGAGTGTGCCTCTTAGCTCAAGTAGATACAAGAGACTAAACGTGCAGCTTCTGTCCAGAGGTGAGATGGGAAGGCAGAGTGGGTTAGGAGCTCGTTAAATGGACATGGGGAATCAAGTGGAAAGGAGGAGTGTGCTCTCAGAGTATGGGGAGAGCAATTAGAGTCACATAACAATGTATGTATAAATTTTTGTATGGGAAGAAATAAAAAGAAAAATTTCTGGGGAGATTGAATTTTTTTCATGTCTCTATTTGCTGTTCTGAGGGTTTTTTAATTTGTTGTTATCTTTGCCTGATTTAATACTTTATATCTTCATGCTTTTGTTATCAATAATGTCCTTTACATATTAAGAAAATGAATGTTTTGTCTTTTATTGCACATATTTTCCGAATTTGACCATGCCTTTCAATTTTTTTTCCTCTTTTATTTTGGGGGGGGGGTCTTATAAATTTTTGGTTTTCTTTATATGTTTATATCTTTCTCATTTTCTTTTTGAAGACTTAATTTTAACAGCAAGATTCTAAATATTTGCTTTGGAGTAACCAACACAAAGTAAAGTTAAATTTTCTTTGATTGCAGATCTGGGACTTGGCTAGTGGCAAATTAAAACTGTCTTTGACGGGGCATATCAGTACAGTGCGTGGTGTGATCGTAAGCACAAGGAGCCCATACCTGTTCTCTTGTGGAGAAGACAAACAAGTAAAATGCTGGGATCTTGAATATAATAAGGTAAGCTTAGGGTTAGGGATTTAAAACATTTAGCCAGTGTTTATCTTTCTGTTTGTAGAAATTTGAACTTTTCTGCTTTCTCTTTAGGTTATAAGACACTATCATGGACATCTAAGTGCCGTCTATGGTTTGGATTTGCATCCAACAATAGATGTGCTGGTAACCTGTAGTCGAGATTCAACTGCACG
The DNA here is from genome assembly GCF_000243295.1 of Trichechus manatus latirostris. NCBI lineage: Eukaryota > Metazoa > Chordata > Mammalia > Sirenia > Trichechidae > Trichechus > Trichechus manatus. The sequence continues at coordinate 1,256,364 of NW_004443995.1, forward strand.
GGTAAATAGGAAAGAGTTGTGTGTTATCTGTAAATATGTTACATCTTACAGTACACAGATTTAGTATTGGTGTCATATATTGTTTGATAGAGAACTAAAAATTGTTGTCTTGACTCATCAGTATCCTACTCCCTCAGTTACTTGACCCATACATTTTTCCACCTTAGTCCTCATTCGTGTAGCCATGCCCTCACCATGTGTATTGTTGGGAGTGCCTCACCCCTAAGATGTCACATTCTCACCCTCCAGTCTATCCCCACAACTATTTTCCCTTATTAGCTCTTTCAGTCAGTAGTCCCACTCTACCCGTTCTTACATATATATAGTCCCCTGATCCTTCAGCTTTTTTTTTTCCTGTCATTTGCCTCCTATCTTTCCATTCTCCACCCAGCTTATAGATCATTATCCCTCATGTAACACTTTCTTCATTATATTCAGGCACAGTTGTCTAGTAAATTCCCAGCCTTGGATTGATCCACTTAAGTCTGCCTGGAATATGAATCCCTGTTCTCTTTGACAGTGTATCTGTTGTGCTTTTATAGATTTGGGACGTAAGAACTAAAGCCAGTGTGCACACTTTATCTGGACATACAAATGCAGTTGCTACAGTGAGATGTCAAGCTGCAGAACCACAGATTATTACTGGTATGAGAGATACTTCCCAAGTTTATAACATGTTCATGTCAGGATGTATCATAATTATACATGTACTTTGTATCTTCACTATAATTCTTGCTTTGTATTGTATTCGTTTCTGTGTCATATTTTAATCACAGGCATTTGAAATTTATTATAGTCAGACTTCAGTTTTTATTTCATACCTTTTACAAATCAGTGTGTCATACACAGTGTCTTGTAGTGTCTGACTGAAAAATGGTGTCATTAGTTACAATTAAGCATTGTTTTATAGTGTAAAAATTCTAGTGTAGGAAATTGAAGTTAGAAGATAAAATATCCTGTGATCAGTGACATTTAGAGCTTGTATTGAGTCTTGTTTTTCTTAAAATAAGATTAATAACAGTGAATCTTTAAAAATAGAAAATAATTTCTTCATTTGTTGTATTTTATTAACTAAAGAATCATTGGAGTTTTTTCTTTCCACTCTGCCAGGGGTAAAGTGATGTGTTTGTTTCATTTGCTATTTGCATTTGTTCTATTTGGTTGACATTGCTTCAAACTTTGTATTATATTTTTTAAAGAATTAAATTTAAATCAACATAGATTTCTGGAGCTATAAAGAAATTAGCCAAGAGGTAACATGACTTTCATTTAGTATATATGTGTCTGAAAGAATGCTTCATAATTTATTACATTGTAACTTCACTGTCTTTTTCCTGATGTATGTTTGGGTTGTGTTTGTGTATTTTCATTATAGGAAGCCACGACACTACAATACGATTATGGGACTTGGTGGCTGGAAAAACAAGAGTCACACTAACAAATCACAAAAAATCAGTCAGGGCTGTGGTTTTACATCCAAGACAGTAAGTAAAAATCATCATATTTAATGAGATAATATAAATAAACCATGGTTGAGTGGACTTAATAGTGGTTGCGTTTAATGTTTTTGGATTATACTACACATAAGTGTTATTGAATACTGAGATATACATAGAATAATTCTTAAGGAGAAGGTTAATATATGTAGGGGAAAAAAATAGTAGGAGCCATGAAAATACAGTCATGGTGTCCAAAGAGGTTGAGCATAATATTACAGCCTATTGTTTGGTCTGTCAGATCACCTCTCACACATTTCTGTACATATTCATTTCTTTTCTCCGTTTCTTTCCTCCTCTCCCTTGTTCTCATTCCCTCTCTCCCTTACTCTCTCTTCCTCTCTCCCTCTGTCCTTTGCCTTCTCTCCCCTTCTTCTGTTCCCCCCACCCCCGCCAATTATGTGAAGTTACGTGTTTTCACCTTTTGCACGTTTATTTCTCCAGCTCAGTGCAGAGCTGTGGAGAAATGAGAATAAAACATTAATCTGGAATTTAAAATGCACTTGAAATAATCCAAAAATCAAATTTAACTTGGAACAAATATCTTGATATTTTATCGTTGGTATGACTTTAGTGATATTAACGCCACATACATCAGTGAGTGCACATTGCAAAATTACAACTATAATAGGCTTTTAAAATTCGCCATTATATTTAGCTTGGTTTACTTTGTCATTCTTTTTCATCTTTTTTCAGTTACACATTTGCATCGGGTTCTCCAGATAACATAAAACAGTGGAAATTCCCTGATGGAAGTTTCATTCAAAATCTTTCTGGTCATAATGCTATTATTAACACATTGACGGTGAATTCTGATGGAGTGCTGGTATCTGGAGGTAAAATAAGATTTTTATGTTAAATATGTTGCTTAGTCTTTTTTTTTTTTTTTAATGAAAGAGTAAATATTTTTGTGAAAATTTTAAGCCATCACACTAAGTATTAGAGCAGAACTTACCAGAGTAGTGTGTATTTGGCTGATCATATATACATCCTGCCTAATCATAACACATGTTTGGGTTTACACCGGGAATCGCCTTGAGTTGGGTAGCCTAGAAGTGGTTGTCAGATTTTGTGATGCTTTTTCAGATCTATATAATAAGTTTTGAATTAAGCAAAAAGAAAGGAAGCAAACCAATATTAAGAGAAGCTTGAGTGCTTGTGTCTTAAATGTCTTTATAACTGCTAGTTATTGTCCTGGTGCTTGGCGTTTAATAAATGTCAGACTGGATTGTTAAAGGAATACCAGGTTTAACTAGATCTTTCCCTTTAAGCTGATAATGGCACTATGCATCTTTGGGACTGGAGAACTGGCTATAATTTCCAGAGAGTTCATGCAGCTGTGCAGCCTGGGTCTTTGGATAGTGAATCAGGAATATTTGCTTGCGCTTTTGATCAGTCTGAAAGTCGATTACTAACAGCTGAGGCTGACAAAACCATTAAAGTGTACAGAGAGGATGATACAGCGGTAAGTTCTGTTTCACATATACTTTTAAATGAATCAACCATACCAATTTTGCAAGTGTTTTCTCATTTTCAAGTTATTAAAATTAGCAGAAGAAAAAGTATAATATTAAGGTATTTGTTACCTTGGGTAGTGACTCCTCAGAGATTTTTGTACTGTCGTCATTTAAGCCATTGAATCCATAGATTTAATTTTATTCCAACTTTCCTTTTGACAGTCTTTGAGAAAATCTTGGCACTCAGAATAGCAGCTTATGAATAAAGCTATGCAATTCTAGAACCATAAGCTTTGGTGTTACTAGAATATTTAATTAGCAGTTTTATTTTAGATGAAATACCTTAAACTGAACTTGCAGTGAACCTACTCACCGTTTTTATTAGAGCCTCAGGTAATACCAAAAGATTCAACTATTCCTGAAATTGTTAGAGAACAGCTATGTGTATAATGCCGAGAGAGGTGATCTAGAATGGATACCTTGACTTTATTAGAAGTCTATTAAAGTGAGGCAAACTAATCATTTATTTTAACTTATTCTCTATTTTTAGACAGAAGAAACTCATCCAGTCAGCTGGAAACCAGAAATTATCAAGAGAAAGAGATTTTAATGTAGCATTGTCTTCACGGTGGTTCCGCCTTTTCCCCCCTTACCTTGGCTTGGATGAGGATACCCAGTCACTGTGTGCTCTGACTGGGAGTATAAAGCAGAGACTTACTTGCTCAAATCATTGCCGGGTCATCACATGTTACAATAAATTGCTCCCTGCCCTCCCCCTCCCCCAGTGTTTTTATTTCTGAAATAAACCATTTTTGATCCTAGGAAGTAAGGTGCAGATATCACGCATATGCACGTCCATTGAACAGAACTATTCTAAAGATAAAAAGATTTTTTCAGTTTTGTTAGGAGACTTTTTTTTTAATTTACAAAACTGATTATTATCATAGGACATGTTTTGAGGGGAGCAGAAGTTTAAAAAAAGTTTTTTGAACTGATATCTGTGTGGTAATTTGGGATTTGAAGATTTGAAATCTTAAGTATGTTTATTCCAGAAATAGTTCTTGAGTGCATGTTCTGCCAAGTTCTGCACTAGATCCTGTTGAGAAATAGATAACGCCTGTCCTCCAAGATAACCAGTTCGGTAGCTTGTTGTAGACATGCTGTAACAGAGGTGCGAGTGAAATCCTGGGGGAGCACAGAAGCAAAAACAATGAGTTTTTTATGGGCAGGACTGTGGAGGACTTCACAGGGTAGGTGGCCTTTGAGATGAGCCTTGCAGTGAAGGAGGGCCGAGAAAGAAATGATTATTCGAAGATGTGGCATAAAGGAATGAAACCAGAGATGGCAGAGTGTGTTGTGGTGTGTTGTAGAAGCAAAGAGTTGTCTACTCTAGTTGAGTAATGGAGAATAAAGCTGACTAGTGGAGGGAAAAATTTCAGATTTTGAATTTTGACTTTATTCCACAAACAGGATATTAATGTAGGTGTTGAAACTTAGGGAAAATAACTCTGGAGATAACGTTGGAGGCATTTGAATATGTAGCAAGGGCTGGACTCTCGTGGAGATTTTATAGAAAAGTGTTATTTAAATTTCTAATACTTATTCTCCAAATAAATACTTTATGCTTGGAATCCTGATTCTGCATCACTCAAGATTTTCTCACACCTCATTTTCTGTAGTTAAACAGTTACAAGAGCAGTTTTGAAACTTTCAAAATTAAGTTGTGCCATGATTTTGAATAAGCATTTTCAAATTATACATAGCCTATCTTTCATGCTGTAGGTGGTAATATATAATTGTTACAAGTCTTAGCAGTGTAGTTTTATGGGGTTTATTGAAAATGCTCAAGCCTTAGGAGACAGACTTCTAGGTAACTGCCCACTGGGAACAATCTGGTAAGAGAACACAGAAAGTTCATTGCACCTTTGTGCTTAAATAATTGCAAGTAACCCAAATGTCCCATCAACAGAGATTGGTTTAATAGATTATAGTACCTGCATACAATTTATTTCTGTGTATTGGTTAAGAGGGTGAGGAGTGTCTGGACTATTATGCTTAATTGTCCAAACTTTACTATTATGTAAAAAAATAGTTGTTCAAGCATTTTTGTAAAGTAACTTGTTAATGCTCTAAAAATACTGGAGAAATAACGTCATATCGTTATCAGTGGTTTTGTGAGGAAGTGACGTGGAAGAACTTTCATGATCTGCTTTATATATTTCTATAATGTTTTAATTTTCTATAAGCATGTATTTTGTAAACCTAAATAAAGATGAAAAAACACTAGCATCCCTGAGAGATTCTAATATGCTTCCTAACAAGAAAAATAGAGGTGAATAGTGTCCCGCTCCTAAGGGCCAAGAGGAAATGACTAGTACAAGGAGATGAGAAAAATAACTATTATCCCACTTCAAATAGGGTTAACCAAAATCTCTTACTCTGCCTGTGCCATATCTACACTGAAACTGTAAAGTGATATCAGAGAAAAACAGCTGTGCTAGTGGGATTCAATTTTGATTTGTGACGGCAAACTTCAAGTGGGCCTTCTGCAATAAGCGAGTGCACATTCCTGTAGTTTATGCATTCTGCCTCGTTACAAAGGACAAACTCACCCTGTCAAGAATAATTCTTCCATATGTACAGTTGTTGCCGTACGTTCTTGTCTACTCAAAGACTTCCACAATTAACCGTTTTCTCCACTGCACCATTAATGTCCTCTCTTTATACCAGAGTATTACAGCATACACATATGTTGTACTTGCTCATCTTAAATTACTAGACCTATGTTCTGTAAGTGTGCACTCATTTCACCCTTCCCTTTTATAACTAAATTCCTTAAAAGAATCCTCATATTTCATTTCCCATTCTTCACTTACTATTCTCTCAACCCATCCCATTAGAAAAAAATAATGAAAATGTGTTAAAGTAGATAAAACTATTTAGATAATCCAATTAAGAAAAAAATAGAAAAATCAAATACCCTAATGAAAAAGGAGACGGGGTAAGTAAAAAAAATTAAGGTGAAACTGAGTCCAGTTCAGTGCCGTTTAAATACCTGTTGCTAGGTGCCATCGATTTGGTTTTGACTCATAGAGACCCTACGTACAACAAAAAGAAACACCACCTGGTCCCACGCCATCCTCACAATCCTTATGCTTCAGCCGATTGTTGAAGCCACTGTGTCAATCCATCTCAATGAGGGTCTTCCTTTTATTTGCTGACCGTCTACTAAGTGTGATGTCCTTCTCCAGGGACTGGTCCCTTCTGACAACATGTCCGAAGTATGTGAGATGAAGTCTCGCCATCCTTGCTTCTAAGGAGCATCCTGTCTGTATTTCCAGGTTTTCTTATCCCTATCCCCTTGCTCTTACTAAGAAAGTACCTTGTCTTCTTATAATTTGTTATTATCACATAGACCATAAGGGTCAATTCCCCACTGATTCAAAGACTACTCTGGCAGAAGAGTAAGGCAAATATTCATGCCATCACCTGAATTCTGCAAGCATTTCTAATTGGCCCTAAGTAAGATTGGTTCTTTCTAGCAATGCTCTCAGTCTGTACACCTCCCAGCTATTCAAGCTTGCTGCAGCTACCACCACCAGTTGGCCAAAGAGTTGATTCCAACTCATATTCAAGTTTATATGTAATATATTTTTAAATTTATCATCTGTCTAAATTTACTTTGATGCTAAAGAAATGCATATTCATAGATTAATATCTGTTACTTGGATTCCTCTCAATTTTTTAAGGATATGGAGGTTTGGGAGATTTTAGGAGAAGAGAAACTGATTTGAGGATACCTGCTTATTTGTTGAACACATTTTTGATGAGTTCATATACAGCTCATACTTGACAGGTATTTTAGAAGATATCCCAAATTATGGTACGTGGTCTCCACTCTCCTAGCTGCAATTGTAATCAAGGAACAAGATAGCAAATGCTTATACTAGGATTAAGTAAGAATATGAAAGATTTCTTTCCACCAGAAGGATAAAATTCAGTGTTAAAAGGATGTTACATACCATGAGTGCTCCAGGAGAGGGAGGATAGTGTGTTCTAGAATGGCAGTCTTTGTGAAGGAGCTGAGTTTTAAGACTGCTTTGAAGGATAGGGAACATGTAGGCAGATGGACAAAGTGGAAGTGGGAATGAGCAGATGAACCTGGTCTTAACTCAGAGTCCCTGGGTGATGCAAACAGTTAATGCTCTTGGGTTCTTATTGAAAGGTGGGAGGTTTGCATCCACCCAGAGGCACCTCAGAAGAAAGAACTGGTAATCTACTTCTGAAAGATCGGTCATTGAAGCCCTATGGAGCACAGCTCTACCCTGACACACATGGGATCACCATGAGTTGGAATTCACTCTACAGGAACTGGTTTTTTGGTTTCGTTAGCTCTCCAGCTGATGAAGAAGGACCTGAAATTTTAATTGGTTTGGTGGGGGACCTGTGACTGAGAAGGGAGGGGGAAAAGGGCAGTGACTTCTTAAAGGGTAATTACTGAAAGGAATGCTAAATCATTCTACAGTGGAACACACAGACACAGGAGTAGTTAAAGCCAGGAATTAATATGAGGATGTCTGTTCTCTTTAATATAGTTCTGGGAGTTTGAGCTCCCAGGATACAAAAAGGATAAGAAATAAGAAATATCAAATTATAATGATTTGTAGATAAGGGATATAAAACAAGCAACAGAAAAACTGTTAAAACTAATGCAAGTGCCCTGTAAGATTACTCCATACAGGATAAATGCAGTACATGAAAATTAATAGTTTTCATGATAACAGCAATGAGTAGTTTGATATGTCTCAAAAATAGTCACTTACATGATATGAACAAACCTATAAAATATTTAAGATTAACTTTAATAGGAAATGTGGAAGTTCTAGATAAAAGAACAAAAACTATATTGAAGGTATTTTAAAAGTCTTAATGAACAGGAATACACACTGTGTCCCTGAGGGAAAAGACTCAATGTTTTAAATATGCTGCTCCTGTAAAGGAGCCCTGGTGGTGCAGTGGTTAAAAGCTTAGGCTGCTAACCAAAAGGTCAGCAGTTGGAATCCACCAGCCGCTCCTTGGAAAACCTATGGGGCAGTTTTACTCTGCTGTATAGGGTCGCTATGAGTTGGAATCGACTCGATGGCAATAGATTTGGTTTGGTTTGGTTCCTGTAAAATTTAACATATAAATTTAATATGATTTCAATTAGACTTTCAGTGAGTTTATTTAAAGAACTTCACAAATTGATAACAAAGTTTATGTAATAAAGTTATTGAAATATTTAAGAAATTTTTGAAAGAGTAGAACCATGAGAAGTGGGGGTGTCTGTTCTGTCAGGTGTAAAAAGCATAAAACTAGGTAATTCAAGGAAGAATTAGTGTAGTAGTAAGTTATGGTTCATGAATATTTTGGCATAGGGAATACTATGCTGCTGTTTTAAAAACAGAGTAGATTTGAATGTGCGGATGTGGATTGTGGCCACAATAGATAGCAATAAATAAATAAAGTTGCAGGAACGTGCTAAATAAATATATAGAGACCGTTATGGATTGAATTGCGTCCCTGAAAAAGATATATTTAAGTCCTAACCACTATAGCTGTGATTGTGACTTTGTTTGGGGAAATATTTTTTTTTTCTGCAGATCAGCTAATGATCTCATTCCAGAGTAGGGTAGCTTCTAGTCACTTCTGAATGGTGTCTTATAAAGGCAGACACACACGGGGAAGCACCATGTGAGGTTCATCTGTAGGCCAAGGGATGGCAAGAAACGTCTGTGGCTGCAGAAGCTGAAAGAGGCAAGGAAGTGCCTTCTATGGCTGACAGAGAGGGTGAGCATAGCCCTGCTGATGTCCTGAATTTGGACTTCTAGCCTCCAGGACAGAAAATAAATTTCTGTTCTTTAAAGCTTTTAAAGCCTTGTGGTATTTTGTTATGGCAGCCCTAAGGGGTTAGACAATAGACTTTCTTAAAGGTGGTTGGTTGAATGAACATATGCATCTCATACAAAACACCAGTTTTAAATGCAAATATAAGAGCATTTAGCTCATATGTGAAATACCAAAACTATACTTTTGTAATTTCATAGCTCATACATACACACGTATTTTGTATGTATGTTTTCACCAGAGCAATGGAAATACTGCACAAAACTCACTCAACTGTTTTTCTTTTCTTTGTTGGTACATGCACATTCTACCAAAACTCTACCTTGGCTCACAGAGGAGTAAGAAGGAAAACTGAAGGGAAAAGGAACTGTGGTTGTCCTGTCTTTTCTTTTCTTTCCATGTCATCATTTCCAGCAAAAGTGGTTGGTTAATACAGGAAAGTAACACGAGAAAGAAAGGCTATGAGACACACCCTTGGTTGTTTGTGTTTCTTAGAATGGCATTGCCCTCTTTCTGCATTTAGAGCCAGTTGGGTCAAATGGTGATATTTCTGTATTCTTACCAATAGGCTACATTGTGATGCACTGGGAGTGTAGGTTCTTTAGAATAAATAGAAAAGATGTCCAGGGTTTTCTTTTGATCACCTGCTTTAGGAGTTACTGCCAGACACCAATAGTGAACATCATAAAATTAGCATACATGTCCCAAAACTATTGGGAGAAATGAGAAGATTCAAGTTTACTTATTATAGTTTTATTGTTGTTGTTAGTTGCTGGTGATATTGGGAGTAAAAATGCATGTAGCCTTTCAACATTGCATAAAATTTGACAGAATGTGCATTTTAAAATATCCATAATACAATGCAAAATAAAAAATGCTTCCTCCTACAGATCTGGGTTTAAAGGTGGAGAAAGGAAAATTAGTGGTAAGAATGAATGGATGAGAAGTGTGGAGGACAAAAGACAAATCTGAGCCCTAGAATTCTCTACCATACTTTGCTTTCTCTGAAGGAAATTGCTCTCAAGCTGTTTTAGAAAAGGAATGTTCTGGTCGTCTTGGAAACCACCAATGTGTTTCTATGTCTTACACATTACTTCCACTAAGTATGTCATTGCTTTGTTGAATTGATAACATTCCTGTTGTCACCCGTTTCAGAAATCCTCATAGTGAAGCAGACTTTCTAGTACATTCATGAACAAACATTCTTTGACGGCCACCTCTGTTACAGTCACTGCTGATGGTACTAGGGCTGTAATTTAAAAAAAACAAAACAAAAATCCATTACTGTCGAGAGCTTGGCTGCTAACCAAAAGGTCGGCAGTTTGAATCCACCAGCCACTCCTTGAAAACCCTATGGGACAGTTCTACTCTGTCCTATAGGGTTGCTACGAGTCGGAATTGACTTGATGGCAACAGGTTTATTTTCGGCTGTCAGATAGATTCCAACTGATAACGACCCAATAGGACAGAGTAGAAGTGCCCCATAGGGCTTCCAAGGCTGTAAATCTTTATGGAAGCAGACTGCCACATCTTTCTCCAATGGAGCAGATGGTGGGTTCAAACCGCCGACCTTTTGCTTAACACTGAATGCTTTAACCACTGTGCCACCAGGCCTCCTTTTAAAAGGAATAACAGATACTTGAAATTAACATACATATTCCATGCGTATATACTATGTATAAAATCTTAATTATTCCTAAACTAGTGATCAATAAATATTTTATTGCCTGAATAAATGTCTGAGGGCAGAAGAAATAAAAAATCTAATTTTCTGGGGATTTTTTAAAAATTCTTTTCATTGTTGTAGTTTAAATGAAGTTTACATTTCAAGTTAGTCTCCCATACAAAAATTTATACATACATTGTTATGTGACCCTAATTGCTCTCCCGATACTGCGACAGCGCCCCCCCTTCCACCCCTGAGTCCCCATGTCCATTCAACCAGCTCCTAACCCTCTCTGCCTTCCCATCTCACCTCCAGACAGAAGCTGCCGGTTTAGTCTCTTGTATCTACTTGAGCTAAGAGGCACACTCCTCACGAGTATTACTTTAGGTCCCACAGTCCAGTCCAATCCCTGGCTGAAGAGTTGGCCTCAGAAATTGTTTTAGTTCTGGGCTGATAGAGAAACCAGGGACCAAGCTTTCCGGGGTTCCTCCAGTCTCAGTCGGACCATTAAGTTTGATATTCTTACTAGAATTTGAGTTCTGCATCCCACCTTTCTCCTGCTCCATCAGGGACACTCTGTTGTGTTCCCTGTCAGGGTGGTCATTGGTGGTAGCTGGGCACCATTTAGGTCTTCTGGTCTCAGGCTGATGAAGTCTCTGGTTTATGTGGCCCTTTCTGTCTCTGAGCTAATAGCTTCCTTGTGTCTTTGGTGTTCTTCATTCTCCTTTACTCCAGGTGGTTGGGACCAATTGATGCATCTTAGACCCCAGACGCTGCTCACCAAAGTAGGATGCAGAACATTTTCTTAATAAGCTTTGTTATGCCAATTGACCTAGATGTCCCCTGTAAGCATGGTCCCCAGACTCCTATCCCTGCTACTCAGTCCCTCAAAGTGTTTGATTGTCTTTGGGAAACTTCTTAGCTTTGGTTTAGTCCAGTTGTGCTGACTTCCCCTGTAGTGTGTGCTGTCTTTCCCTTCACCTAAGATAATTCTTATCTACTATCTAGTTAGTAAATAATCCTCCCCTCCCTCCCCACTCTCGTAACCATCAAAGAACGTTTTCTTCTGTGTTTAAACCTTTTCTTGGGTTCTTATAATAATGATTTAATACCATATTTGTCCTTCAGTGACTGACTAAATTTACTTAGCATAATGAGTTCCAGCTTCCTCCACATTATAAGATATTTCACTGTTTCATTGTTGTTCTTCATCATTGCATAGTATTCCACTGTGTGGATATACCATAATTTGTTTATCCATTCGTCCATTGATGGGCACCTAGGTTGTTTCCATCTTTTTGCTATTGTGAACAGTGCTGCAATGAACATGGGTGTGCATATATCTATTCATGTGACGACTCTTATTTCTCTAGGATATATTCCAAGGAGCGCGATAACTGAATCAAACGGTACTTTTATTTCTAGCTTTTTAAGGAAGCACTAAATCAATTTCCAAAGTGGTTGTACTATTTTACATTCCCACCAACAGTGTATAAGTGTTCCAGTCTCTCCACAACCTCTCCAGCATTTATTATTTTGTGTTTTTTGGATTACTGCT